>NC_045604.1:110078666-110311166 GCF_009762305.2 Zalophus californianus | reverse complement strand
TGAGGACATTAAGCTACAGGATATAAGCCAGACACAGAAAGGTGAAAAATGCAGAATTCCATGTATATGAGATCCCCAGAGTCGCCAAATCCATGAAGACAAGAGCAGGTGGTGGTGCCAGGGGGCTGGGGGAGCGGATGGTGTGTGACGGGGACAGGGTCCCAGTTTGGGACAATGAAGGGGTCTGAGGCCGGATGGTGGTGATGGTTGTACAACAGCGTGAAAGGGCTCAATGACCCGGGGCGCCTGGGTGGCTCAGTCGCTTAAGCGTCTGCCTTCGGCTCAGGTCATGGGCCCAGGGTCCTGGGATCGAGCCCCGCATCGGGCTCCCTGCTCGGCAGGAAGCCCGCTTCTCCCTCTCCCACTCCCCCTGCTTGTGTTCCCGCTCTCCCTGTGTCTCTCTCTGTCAAATAAATAAAATCTTTAAAAAAAAGGGGGGGGGGCTCAATGACCCTAAAGTATACACTTAAGAATGGTTAAACAGTCCATTTTATGTTATATATTTTAACAACAACAAATTCAAGCCACAGGCAAATTGAGGTATGTAGGAAGACTCCTTGTTATCCTGCGATCAAGGAGGCAACCGGAGTTGGGGCTCAGCTGCGTCATCATTACCCCCTCCCTGAGACCCTGGGCCGCCGGGGATGCAAGCTATCACCACCTGGCAGGTTGGGGAAAGAAGCTGGAGCAAATGTTGCCGTGCATGGGAACTGCCCCAGGGAGAAAGGAAAAATCCCAATGCTCAGGCCACATCCCTGGCGCTCAAAACAGAACTGCCAGGGGAGGGACCCAAGCACTGGTAGTTTTAAAAATTCTCCAGGTGATTGCAGTGTGCAAGCGAGGCCGAGAAGCCGCGGGGCTGGAGGAAGAGAGAGGGGACAGCGCTAGGTGTCCCACAACAGGGACACCACAGGACCCCAGGACCACAAAAGGAACACCCAGCTCAGCACAGACAGCAAAGAGGCTTCAACTCCTACGCCAAGTCCAGGGCTGGCCGTGGCTGCCTGGGGTGTGTGCCGTGAGTTTAGGCATGGCAGGAAAGGAGGGCGTGACGACTGGTCGTGTCTGCCATGGGCACAGGGCAGGCAGGAGGCAGCCATCCCTGGCTTGAGAGTTACCCAATGCTTTCACTTTCCTCCTCCTGCCTGAGCATCGCTGCAAAGTGAGCAGGGTCGAGAGTATGACTGGCATTTTCTACAGGGATTCAGAGAAGTTAAGCCACAGGCTAGGAAGTGGTTGCAGCTGAGATTCTTTGCACCGCACTCACTTCCCCTTTCAGGCCTGTCTGTGGTTCTGCCATCAGTCTTTTACACTATAGTATAAAGTATCTGGGTATCCTCTCCAGGATGGAGACTCTGGAGGCAAAGAAGGGAAGGGACAGAGCCCTGTCCCAGCTCCTAAAATCACTGCCTCATTGGCCAGTGGTCAGAGCAACCTTGGCTATAAGTGCCCCCCCAACCCACCCAAGCCCTGGCTTTGTCAGTCCCCTCCCACCTTGGGAAGTCTAACACCAAGACTCGCAGATCTCAGGCACCAGGGCGAAACCCTGGCAAACCCAGAGCACAAGAGCCCAGGCCAAGCCAAGAACAAAAAGGGGAGACCTGCTTCTTTTGTTTCTTATCCCTGACTTAGACCCTGCAATTTTACCCCAAGAAAGCTCTCCCCATGGCACACAGTCATCATGTCTCTAGGCCTTCCACATATCTTTTCTTCGGCTTAAAAATCCCTTTCTCTCTTCCACAGCTGGAGAACTCCTATTCAGCCTTCAAAGCCCAGGTCAAAAGGCCCCTCTGAAAAGCTTTCCTTGATCCTCACACCCCCGTCTAGACTGGAGAGTAAACAGCTTTCTCTCACCTGTAGGTCGAGGCACAAGCCATTGCTACTGTAGAGCCCTTCTGTCTTTCTCTTCCTGGAGCACTTCTAGTGCTTTGGACTCCCCCAGTCACCCTTGCAACCCCTATCATAGCACAGGCAACATGTATTTGGGTGTTTCCGGGTCGGTCTTGGCCCCTAAGCTGCAAACAAGGGCCTGGCCCCGATTCATCTTCATCTTCCCAGTACCGATGCAGAGCCAGGCATGCAACAGGTAATGCCTGGCAACTACCTGAATAATCGATCATCTCAGAGTGTTTATGAAGTCGTTCAGACTCGAGCTATATCGAGTTAGGAACAGTCCCGGCCTTTTTAAAATCTTCCAAAAATTTTGGAGCGGACAGACTCCTGAGACGTGGGTCAATCCAGCCAGGATAAGAGGCTTACCCAAGATCGCGCGATCTAAGAGGTGGGGCGGGGAGCTGACCTGGAAAAGAAGGTATGAGAGGGGACACCAGAGGAGAGACTGGGGAGAAGGGCGGGAAACACTATTTTTTTCTCTATATTTCTGCATTGCGTCACTGGCTACAACGTTCATTTACTACTTAATAATTTTTAAAAATCTAACAAAAACATCTTAAATACGGAAGTCCATGTTTGAATTCCATACTTGAGACCAGGTGTTCTCAAACCTGACGCATCAGAGTTGGGGGAGGGCAGGGGGTGGTCCCAACGAGAGTGCTGGAAACTACCCAAAATGCCCATCCAGGGCAGGGTGGAAAGAAACGGAGGGAGCCACACCACAGAACAGCAGACTGCATCGAGACAGGCCAACACAGCTGAACGCAGAACCCGGCAGGCGTCTCAGACACGGCGCCCGACCACGGTACCCGCTCTTCGGATCGATTTACATAAACTTCAAGAATCGGCAACAGGAGCCTTTGATGATAAAAGCCAGGGCAGTGGGTCCCCTTGGGAGTGGGGGACAGTGACAGGGAGGGGGCACATGGGGGGTGTTTGGCAACTGGCGCTGTTTAGCATCTTGATCTGGGTGCTCATTCCCCAGTGTGTCCCGGGTTCAAGCTGTAAGTGAAAGGCAGGCTCTCCTGTAGGTTATAATTCAATAGAAGGTCAACAGAGCAACTCCACGCTCCTGAGGGCTAGGTCTGGATGCGGTCTGAAAAGGGATGCTTTTGGGGGTGCCTGGCTGGCTCAGTGGGTGGACCATGCAACTCTTGATCTCAGGGTTGTGGGTTCAAGGCCCACGTTGGGTGTAGAGACGACTTCAAGATAAAATCTTAAAAAAAAAGGGGGGGGTGCTTTCTAAACCGTTTCGGCCCCAGGCAAGGCCAAACGAAGCTGGCTGACCGGCCGGGTCCCCACCACCTGGACCCCCAGCACATCCCAGCTGCTCACCTCCCCTCCTGCTCCTTCCCTGTCAGGCTGGAGGGGCCAGGCCCAGCCTCAGAGCTTCTGCAGTTTCTCCCTCTCCTCCCAGCCTGGGCCCAGGGCTGTAGCCCCCGGAGAGAAGCAGTCTTCCTCTCCCAGGAAAACTTCCGGACTGAGCCGTGCCTGGCAGCGGCGGCCCTGGGATCCCAGGACAGAGAACTAAAGAGATTTGTCCAGGCTTCCACACAAAGGGGGTCTGTCTGTCTGTCCCACAGAGGCCAGGGCAGGCCAGGGCAGCCCAGGGCCAAGCTGGCCCTGGGCCCTGAGAGCCTCCCCTTCTCCAGCTTGGCCCCAGGATGCTTCTTTGTGTCCATTCATGAATTCAGGCTCCTCCTGGGTGCAGACAGCATCTTGGCTCAGGCTTTGGGAAACAGTTTTTGGGCCGGTGCCACCCCACAGTGGTCTCAATATCAAAATCCCAGGGGAGAGCGAGCCAGGAACAGGAAGGGGAAACTGAGGAAGGGGTGAGATTGGCCCCGGTGCCGGGTCCGGAGAACTCTGTCACAGTCTGTAGGAGGGAACACAGGCCACGGGGCATTGCTTTACGGGGCGGTCCCTGGGGACAGCGCCCCCTGGAGGTGTGTACCTGGTAGGACTGGTAGACCCCAGCCCCACACCCTCCCTGTGGCTCCCCGGGGAGCCTCCTCCCCTCTGGGATAATGAGAGTCCCCATCTCTAAAGCAGGGAACACCCCTGTCCCCTGCCTCACCGAAGTTGCTGGAAGACAGCAGGTGAGAGACCTGAACCAGAAATCTTCTGGGGGGGGGGGCACCTCCACAGTCCTTGCAACAAGAGGCTGATGCAAGCCCACCCCCCACCCAAGTGTTCAAGAGTTAGTGCTCATGGCAGGCGGCCTCTGCCAGTGACACAGTGAGCTGAGGAGTGTGCCAGGCCTCTGTGCCTGGTGGGGTAACTCCGACGCATGCCCTACACCGTCTCCCAAGCAGAACCAACTTGCTTCTTAACAAACCCTTGGTGGCTGTGCGCCCTTCCCTGTGCTCATTCCCCACTCTCTCGATGTCTCTTGGGATCACCTCCCAAACACACTGCCTGCCTTTGTGTCCTTGTCTCGGGGTCCGCTTCTGGGGAGACCCAAACTAAGGCAGATTCTCTGTGACTAAGACTTGGCCTCTCAGGATACCAGCCACAAGCCCCCGGGGCAAGCAAGCGACAACGCTTCTGAATGCCTCCAGTCCCATCTGTGGATGGTGCTGTTATACCAGAAGGCCTGGGCCTGGGACCCACATCTGCTCTGTTCACTGAAGTTTTCCCTGCTGCAGAGCCTGAAATGAATCTGAAGTCACTCCTCAGCTCCCCTCCAAAGCCCTCGGAATCTTGCAAGGTGGGCTGCTTGGCCCATTTTTCAGATGAGGAGATGAGTCTCATAAAGGTGGCCAGCAGAGTACACCCAGACCCTGACTCAGGGATGCTGGGGTGCAGGAGCTCCCCAGGGACCACCGAAACGCATGGCCCACAGCCTCCCCCTGACGAGGCCACCCTGGCCCCTCTCCCACATTCCCATCTCTGCGGTCTTCCCCTCCCTTGATGTCATGATGGGATTACAATCCAGAACATTTCCCGTGAGCTCATGGAAAACATCCTTCCCCTCACAGAGACGGCACCTTGAATGACCAACCCTGCCAACACAGTGCCACATGCCCTAGGCATAACCCAGTGCCACCGATGGCCAACGGTCCAGAGCGCCATTCCAGGACTGACAGAGCCAAGGGAACTCCAACGCAGAGGGCCCTGGAATATGCCGAAGCTGGATTTCGACCCAGCTCCATCCCCTACGTCCAGGATTCAGGCCCCCATTCCTGAGCACGGTGGCTGGCCGCTGGGAGATCTACACCTCTCTGGGGCCAAATGCACACACACGTGTGCACCCACGCACAGAGTAGATGCACCACCCCAGGGGTTCACAGAGCCCAAGACACCATCCACACATCCTAAGAACATTCCTTCCTCTGGAGGCCTTTCTTGGAAAGAAATGAACCGTAGTTTTCTCTTGGATAATAATGAAGATTCCACCACTTTGGTACACTAAGTGTAGAGAAATTTGGGGGTTGCTGAGCAACCAGATATTCAAAAGGAGCCGAGGGGCCCCAAGATCAGTCTTGACATCACTGGAAATGGGACAGTCAGATGTCTCACGCACCCCCGACAGAGAGATGTACCTTGAAGTTTCTTGCCGAGAACGTGGATCCTGAAGCTCATCTAGCCTCGACAGCTCTGCCACCTAACGCAGCACTGGCCACATGTGGTTAAGGAAATATACCTTCTCTAAAACTAGACAAAATTTACAATTCAAGCGCATCCATAGCACTAAGGAATTATTGCCAATGCTGACAGGTGGGACAGGGGTGTAGTGGTTGGAAAAAGTGTCCTCACCAGTTAGAGATGTGCACTGAGGTCATACCCTTGGGGAAAAAGCAGAGATGAAGCAACTTTGGCAAAATGTTAGTAACTGTTTCAAGTTCAGGCTATGGGGTGTCGGGTTCATTATTCTCTCTACTTTTATGAATGACAGTTTTCATCACATGAGGACGAGAATATGTACACAATCTGAAAATACTCCCTCCCGCCAAATGCCACCAATTACCAAAACAAACAATAATTTTTACAGACAGAAAACCTGGAGGACATCAACATGAGCAAGTGATCAAGGTTCACTGCCAGTTACGAGGTGCCTAGAAGGACCAGCATCTCTTCCACCAAAAATGCAGAGCCTCAGTCTTAACCATGAGACCCCGAACTGAGCCCAGGGACCCCCACACTGGGGCAGCCTACAGAGCAACTGGCCTGGACACCTCAGAAACGCAGATGCCTGATAGGAAGATGGGAGATAAATTCTGGATTCGAGGAGGCTAAGGAAACAACGCAGGGCACCCCGAATCGGATCCTGGCAGCCGGGACAGTGACGGGGCAAACTGGTAAATTCGGAATATGGACTCCATATGAAATAATATTGCATCAATGCTGAAGTTCCTTTTTCCCCCCCCTCTTTCCCCTTGCATTTAATAAATGACCTACGTGTGTCACTGTTTTCAGCTAGGTTTTTTTTTTCTCATTGTGGTAAAATACTCTCAATGTAGAATTTATTATCTTAACCATGTTTCAGGGTCCAGTTCAGGGGCGTTGAGCACATTCACACTGCTGTGCAGCGACCACCACCATCCGGCTCCAGAACGTTCCATCCCCCCACACTGAGACTCTGTTCCCGTGACGCACGGGCCCCCACCCCCTCCCAGCCCCCAGCACCACCATCTGCTCTCTTTCTCTGTGAGTCTGACGACTCTGGGGACCTCACAGAAGTGGACTCAGACAACATTCGTCCTTTTGCTTAGCAGCTTTTTAACATCTGTCCTCAAAGTTCATGCCTGTTGCAGCAAGTATCAGAACTTCCTATTTATGGGGCACCTGGGTGGCTCAGTCGTTAAGCATCTGCCTTCGGCTCGGGTCGTGATCCCAGGGTCCCGGGATCGAGCCCCGCATCGGGCTCCCTGCTCTGCGGGAAGCCTGCTTCTCCCTCTCCCACTCCCCCTGCTTGTGTTCCCTCTCTCGCTGTGTCTCTGTCAAACAAATAAATGAAATCTTAAAAAAAAAACTTCCTATTTAAGGCCGAGTCTCCTTTCTTAAATCTCATCCCGTAAGAGAGTGCCCTGGTACTGCATATACACACACTGAAAGCTTTGGGGTCAAGGAGACATATTGGCAAGGAACCATCCCGTTGTCAGGAGATGCAACAAGCATCAATCCTATATAATGGCACTCACTTTCCTTTTCGGCCACACCTTCCTCCTCTTGTTCCGTTGGGCTCAGGTGGAGCCACACCCCACCACCACCCAAGCCGTGCCTGACTCCCAAACTCCACGCTCCATAGGATCTAGCGCTGCTGTAACCCTTCCCCTGACCCCGCCGATAGGCTCAAAAAAAAAAAAAAAATGCCATCCAAGCCAGGACACAGACACTCGATTCCAGGCCAGTGGTGATCCTGCCAGGAAAGAGAAACTCTCGGTCCACGAAGGCTGTGAGCAGTCCAGACAATGCAGCCACCAAAGGAAACAGAGCCCAGAGACAAAGAGAGAGAAGCCTCGAGCAGCTGGCTCACGGGGGATCCAGTGCTCATCGCCGGCATAATCCAAGCTGTCACCCTAGCCACATCCACTTTATGACTAACCCGGGCCCCAGGAAAGGACTTCTCCACATCTCTTGCAACTAGGTGGGCACTGAGCTCTAGAGGGGAAGGGTTTCCTCTTCATAAGAGGAGATTCAATCACACTTGCAAAAAAATCCGAATATTTCAGCTTTACTTAAATACTTTATTTTACGTAAATACTTCTTGACTTTAAGTTTTATGCTTATTAATCTTCATTTGTATTTTGCCTTTCAAATTTAGGAAAATTTTGGATACTCTAAAAATAACTTAAGAGGTTTTTTTTTTTTATTTTTTACATTTGGTTTAATTTATGTTTTGGGGATATTTTTAAAATTACGTTTTGCATTTTCATCCTTCAGACTAGTGCTCTCCGAGAGAAATTTCTTCAATGATCGAAATGTTGTAGGTCTGTGTTGGACAATACGGTGGTCACCCGCCGTACTCCGCTATTGAGCAGCTGAATCTGGGCCCGTGCAACTGAAAGGCTAGCTTTTTTATTTTATTTCACTTTAATGAATTTAGATTTCAATTTAAATAGCCACAGGTAGGGGCACCTGGGCGGCTCAGTTGGTTAGTGTCTGACTCTTGGTCTCAGCTCGTCTTGATCTCAGGGTTGTGAGTTCAAGCCCAGCGTTGGACCCCACGCTGGGCATGGAGCCGACTTAAAATTAATTAAGTAGCTAATTAATTAATTAAATAGCCACAGGTGGCTAGTGCTACTGTCCTGGATTGCACACCTCTAGATGATTACTAGAACCCAATTTAAGTAAAAATCTTGAACGGAAGTAACATATTAATGATTTTGCTGCAACGAAGAGAAAAATAACGGGTATGAAATATATAGCAATTAATAAATTATGCATGCCTTTACCTTATTCCCCATCCAGGCACAGGTGGCCCAGCCATAAACGCCAAGGCACATGTGGCCAGCCTTCAACCATCTGACGGCCACGCTTTACCAGAGTGTTCCATTTTTGTCATTATAGAAGTATATTTGCCAAGAAGGACAAAACCTGTTTTGTTGAAAAGCTTGTTAGCTAGATTTTTAACTTTAAATATTCAGACATATGGTGTGTGGGCTTCCCCTGGGACACTTGCTCCGGCCCTCCAAGTGCTTGGGGCGGGCCTGTCCGTGAACGAAGGAGGCCGTACAGAGGGTGTGCTGAGGGCCCTGCCTGGGTGCGGGCAACAGGGAAGACTCGGGGTTCCAGTCCCTGTGTCCAGTGGGGACCACCGTGTGAGTTCCGGCCCTACTCCACAAACGTCCGTGATCGCGAGGATCACTATCCCCGTGGTTGTGTGGGACGCAGAAAAGCAAAGCACAGTCCGGGTGTGAACCTCACCGTGTGTTCCATGACCACAGGCAAACCAAGTAAGGATAAAAAATGGTACCTCCTGCCCCAACTGCTAAGGGTCGGAGGGGATGGTGAATGGAAGGTTCGAGGCGCGAGGCCCGGCATGTGGCTCCTACTCTGTGAAGCCCAGCAAGACAGAGGCCCCGGAAGCCTCTCCTCACCGCCCCTCCTCCGTGCCCAGAAGCCAGCCGACATCACAGCAAGCCTTGCCAAGCCTGAAGGGGTCTCTGGCAGCCCCGTGGACCTTGAGAAGCTTGCTTTTTCCAGAGTGCTTCAACTCCTCTCTGGAAAGAGGCTGTACATGACAACCATCACTTACAGAAATAACCACCACTTTGGAGCACCAACTGTATTACCCTCATTGGACGCTTCTCATATATATCTTCATCCCCTTAAGAACAAAAAGAAAATGTTTACAAAACCCATGACCTTTGGGGCGCCTGGGTGGCTCAGTTGGTTAAGCGACTGCCTTCGGCTCAGGTCATGATCCCAGGGTCCTGGGATCGAGCCCCGCATCGGGCTCCCTGCTCGGCAGGAGGCCTGCTTCTCCCTCTCCCACATCCCCCTGCTTGGGTTCCCTCTCTCGCTGTGTGTCTCTCTCTCTGTCAAATAAATAAATAAATAAAATCTTAAAAAAAAAAAAAAACCCATGACCTTCAGGATTTCTTGGCTGGAATAGGACCGGTCCTAAGTGGCCTTGAAAGGACGTCAGGAAGTAGGGTGGGGACCTAAACCTACAGAAAGCCTACCAGGGCCACTGTGTGCTTTACCCACCCCATGTTAGCCTCAGGTCCAAGGAGGACGCCATGGCGCAGTGACTAAGTTGCCCGCTCAAGAGAACCCAGCAAAAAGATGAGCAGAATCAGAACACAAGCTCCAAGCTCCTTCCACTCCCCAGGGACACCGCTGTGGGAAGAGCTGGGCCCTGACCTCTGTGTGGCCTCAGGGGCAACTTCAAACCCGTGGTAAGAATGGCGTGATGGTGGCCATTCCTGGGGGCGCCCCAAGACCTGGTCCTTATAAACCGGGCATCAGAGGGAACTTGTGACCCACAGGACGTGGCTAATGCCCAGGATCGACAATGGATCAGATACGCATCCACACAGAGAATTCTCCTGAATTCTCCCGCAGAGATGTCTCCCAGCTGAAGTGGGTTCCAGGAAGCAACAGAAGCGTCTAAAAGTGGGAAGTAATAAAATAAAGCAGGGTTCGATGATGAGATGGAATATGAGGCACACATTAAACTCAGGTTGTGAATAATGGTTAAAGACAAGGGAGACAGCCTTGCAGCAGGTCAAATTTTTTAAAAGACGAGCAAAGCTAACTATAGCGTCTCCACAGAGAAAGCACTGGAAGCAAACAGCACATTTCACAGTGAGGATCTCAAGATGGCGGGATGCAGGGGGACTGTCACTTTCATTTTTATACCTACTTCCCAGGATTTTAAAAATGTTGTCCAAGGAGCATAGGCTGCAGGTATAACCTGGTAATGCTGCTTTATAAAGACCCTCATTCAAAGTCAGATTAAAGCAAGAGAGCAGACCAATGTCTTCAGAGGTTAATTTGCTTGCTCAAAGTCACACAGTCACTAGTCATTCACCAGATCTGACTGGTACCTACTCAGATGAGTGGTGCTGTTCTGGGCCCCAGGGAGGCAGCAATGGGCACAGACAGTGGGAGGACACTTCCCAGCCTCCCTTGTAGGGAGGTGTGGCCGTGTTGGTAAGTCTCCCCCTGGGGATTGGGAGCTGTCTTGCAGGGCATGGAAAATCCAGCTTGGTTTTCTTCCCAAGTCAAGAATTAGAACACTGCCAAGACCCAGAAGTATCCCCACTGCCTCCCTTAGAGGTAGCCAGGGAGCTGATTTTGCAATAATCATCATGTTCCGGCTTTCCACATACTTTCTTCTGCATTCCTAAACAACAGCTGGTTTGCCTGTTTTTGAGTATCGAATGATTGGATTCATACTTTCCTTTGTGTTTGGCTATCATTCAACACGTCTGTAAGACTGATCCATACCATTGCCTGAAAGTGGAGGTCGCTCTCCTTGCAGGGTCTTATTCCATTATATGAATATACACCACTCTAGCAATGACGTTTGGGATGTCTCCAGGTCTTGCTTATCACGAACAACACTGCTGAGAAAATTCTTGTCCGTTTCCAATGATGCACATGTGCACAATATTCTCCAGGGTAGACACCCAATGAACATGAGCAGCTTTTCATATGTTCACTGTTCATTTGTGTTCTCTTCTCTCTCTTTGTGTTCATCTGCAAAACGATTTGTATTTTTATATTTTCTATTCTCTTATTTGTCTTTTTCTTATTGTAGTTGTTTATATATTCTGGACGTTAATTATTTTGGTGGGTAAATGTGCTGCAAATATGTCCTTCGAGTTCGTAGCTTGTCTTCTATTTTCTTCGTGGCATTTTTTTTTGATGAATAGAAATTCATAATTCTTGGGGCGCCTGGATGGCTCAGTCGTTAAGCATCTGCCTTCAGCTCAGGTCATGGTCCCAGGGTCCTGGGATCGAGCCCCACATCGGGCTCCCTGCTCCGTGGGAAGCCTGCCTCTCCCTCTCCCACTCCCCCCTGCTTGTGTTCCCTCTCTCGCTGTGTCTCTCTCTATCAAATAAATAAAAAATCTTAAAAAAAAAGAAAAGAAATTCATAATTCTTAACGCGGTCTGGTTTACCCATCTTTTCTTTAATGGTTTTAACTTTTTGTGCCTTCAGAAATTTTTACCTACCCTGAAATCCAAAAGATAGTCCTTTCTATTTTCTAAAAGTTTCAAGTTGTATTCTTTTTTTATTTCACTTTTAAAATTTTTAATCCATCCAGAAATGCTTTTTCTGTATGGTGTAAGGAGGGCTCCAGTTTCACTGTTTCCATCTGGATAACCAATTGTCTCAGTACCATTTATTCAATAGACCATCGTTGCCTTGGCTGATCAGCAACACCACCTTTCTCAAAATCAAATGTCTTTATAGGCATGAATCTGCTTCTGGCCTCTCTATTCTGTTCCACTGGCCGATTTGCCTAGCCCTGCACCAACACTACACAGTCTTTAATTCCTATAGCTTAATGATACTGTATTTCTTGATCTAGGCAAACCATTCAAAGGTTCTAGGTTAGAACCTGAAAGACGAGCTGGTCCAAACATCCATTGAAAAACAGAGGCTCAAAGAGGGAAAACATCCTTTACAGTGTCACACAGCATTTAACAAAGAACACTGTTAGGGGCTGAATGGTTGTGTTCTCCCTCCTACACACACACACACACACACACACACACACACACACACACACACACACACACACACACAAATCCTATTTTGAAATCTCATTTCCAGCGTGATGGCATTTGGAAGTGGGACTTTTACGGCATAATTAGGTCAGGGAGGTGGGGCGCTCATGAATGAGATTAGTGCCCTTCTAAGAAGAGGCCAGAGAGTAGCTCCCTTCTCTTTCTGCCACATGGAGATAAAATGAGACGTCTGTACTCTGTAACCCAAAAGATGGCCCTCACCAGAACCCAACCATGCTGGCACCCTCATCTCAGACCTCCAGCCTCCAGAACTATGAGAAATAATTTTCTATTGTTCATAAGCCACCCAGTCTACAAGTACTTCCTTACAGTAGCCCAAACTGATTAAGACAAATGCCTATCTCTCGCCCTGGAAGATATTTGTGTGCTATTTAATATGGCAGCCACTGAGCACATGTGGCTATTGAGCATCTGAAATATAGCTAGTCCAAACCAAGATGGGCCGTGAGTATAAAATACACAAACAGATCTCAAAGACTTGCAGTGAAAAGAGAATGTAAAGTATCTCATGAATAATTTATTCATAGTGATTATATGTTGAAATGACAACACTTTGCATATCAAGGATTAACTATAATACATTCTTAAAAATAATCTGTTTTTTACCTTCTTATGACAATGAGATAGAAAATCAGTCACACATTAAACTGAATAGCTACTAAAAAATGTAGAACTAAGTATGTGGCTTGTGTGACATTTCTACTGGACAGCACGGGGTCACACTATTAAATTCGCTCAATCAGGAAGCCTTTATTAAGGACCTAACTTGTGGGCTGCACCACGGTAAGGGCCACGCCATGAGGACGGGAAAAGGAATAGTTCTAATCGATGTGCTCTACTTCCTCACTGGACTCATCACCCATAGAAAGGAAAAAGCTCATGGCCCAGCCCCTGGCCCAGCTGGAGAGTTCTATCGCAGTTAGAGAGGACAGCACCAGTGTCCAAGTCTACAGAGCATTCAGACCAACCCTCCTGTCCTTCCAAATCAACCAGCTGAGGTTGAGACACCTACTCAAGACCACACAGCAGGTGCAGGACAGGCGAAGGCCCATGGCACAGGGCTCAGAGCTCCTTCCCTGCATGTTTGCCTCTGTGGCCTCAAGTTTCAGACTTTTCCCTTCCCTTCCAGCAAACCCTCCACCAACTTACACCTCACAAGAGCATACAGGACCCTTGAGAACAAGCCTTTGAAATTCCAAATGCCCATATCAGAGAGGACTCCATGGGTTTGGACAGCCAGCCCCTCCCACCTTCCAGCCAAAATAAAAACCCACAAGAACTCCCCCATGTGTCCCCTTTCCCAGGGAGACTCCCCAACCTTATGAAGGAGACAGGCACAACCCTGCCCCAGGAAATGGAGGGTGAGACTGAGCAGGTAAAGCTCTAGTCCTGCCACACACAGCCTCCGCCCCCCATGCCATGCTCAGCCTGGACATCTGTGATCAAGTTCTGCTGTTTGACCAGAACTTGTGGAGACCTCAGGAGGACAGGGACCCTCAGCAATTGTCAGGAGACAGTGAGCCATGTAGACGTGGATATCAAAAATGGTGCCAATCCGTCTCAAATTCACCCCCTGCCTACTCCACCCAGAAGCAGGAGACCTGAGGGGGAGGGCAAAAAGTCAGCAGGGCAGGCTGGGCGCCCCCTCAGCACCCAGGCAGGAGGCAAAAGCCCACGCTCCCAGAACAGCCTGTCCTCCCTCAAGACCTCTAGGAGCTGAGGGCAATTCGGGAAAGGGTTTTCCTGCCAGCTTTCAGGCAAGCCGACCCCACAAAATCTTAGAGAAACTTAATAACTATGAACCTCCCCCATTTAATTCGTAATCAGTGCAACAGGAGCTTGGCTTCCGCTCGACAGTCTGGAAGGAGTACCTGCCATCACCGTTTTAGAAGAAACTGAGGCTCAGGGGTGACCACAAACCTCAAACTGTGAAAAAGCCAAGATGTACAAGCAGCTCTTCCTAGGTCCTAAACCTCAGTTTCCCCACCTAAAAAGAGCACTTAACTCATTCCTCCAGCTTGCCATGGGGGTGGTGAAGGCTGGGGGGGTGGTGGGGGAAAAGGAGTGGGGGGGCGGTGACAACAGCGAGGAGAAGGCAAGGGCAGTGCACGGGGTAGTGGGGGAGAGTGGGGGAACACCGCGGGTGCGTGCTAACAACCTTTTATCGTTAATAAAAACGTTATTTATCGTTAATAAAAAAAAAAGACAAAAACTGAGCGATTACTCTGCTCCGGGAGCCATGCAAAGTGCTTCACGGAGTCCCCAGGGATGGGGACGGTCATTATCCCCGTTTTGCAGACCTGGAAATTGAGGTTCCGGGAGGTGAAGCGACTCGCCTCAGGGCTCGCCGCCAGGAGAGGAGGCGCTGGGAACCCGCGCTTACTCCCGGGTCCGGGGGCGCAAAGCTGAGCGCGGAGACTCTCACAAAGACCACGGAGTCTCCTTTCTGGTTTCTTCCGGCCGAGGTTAGGGTCCATTTATCAACTCGAATTCCCTGGGCTGCGGGGGAAGCGAGCCCGGCAGCGCAGAGCTGGGAAAGAGCCTTGGCCGCCGCTCCCCGCGCGCCCCCTCTCCGCTCGCCCCCCTTCCGGCGCGCCCCCCCCCCCCCGCGCGCGCCCCTCCCCGTGCGGTCCGCTCCCCGCGCGCCCCCTCCCCTCCCCTTCTCCCCGTGCGCCCCCATCCTCACCTCGCGTACTTCGTCTTCTGGAAATCCAGGAGCCGGGGAGCGAACATCGCGGCGGTTCCATCAGCACCCAGCCGGGGGCTCGGACAACCGGCGGCGCTAGGAGGGAGCGCGGGAGGGAGGGAGGGAGGCTCGGGGCGCGGGAGCAGCAGGTAGGCGGGCGCGGGGCGGGGGCCGGCCGGGGGGCGCGCGGAGCCCGAGCTGGAGCCGAGCCGAGCCGGAGCCCGAGACGCCGACGCCAAATCCCGAGCAGATGGGGCGGGGGCGGGGCGGGGGGCTCCGGGCCAATCGCCTTAGTCCCCGCGGCCTCGGCCCCCTCCCCGTGCCCGGCAGACCCCTCCTGCCCTCGCCGGGGGGAGGAGGAGCGATAGGAAGGAGTGGGGGCTCTCTCGCTCTCGCTCTCTCTCTCCCTCCCGGTGTGCACTCCGCCGGTAGTTTGCAGAGCGAGGTGACGGCCTGCTAGACGAAGCTGTCCCGCTGTCCCCCCCGGCCGGGGCTGGGCTGGAAAGGGAGCGGACCCACTGCTGGCGCGCCAGCCATTCAGGCCCCTGGCGTGGCCCGCCCGGGGAGTATACTTGTAGCTAGCGCTTCCCCCAAGGCCAGCGCCTCTCTTGCCACCCGAGCGCCTGCGAGGCGCGACGGCCCCAGGGGACCCGCCCGGGGATGGCCGCAGTCTCTGGGGAACCTCTCCACTTCCAGAGGCTGTGACTCTGGGGACCCTCACGGCCCCCGGACAGGGCCACGCGCATTTTATTGTCGGATGGCAGCGTACCCAGGATCTCCCACCCCCCTCTGATCTTCTACATAATCCAGCTCTATCCTTTAGGAGACCTTGGCCCGGGTTATAGGCTATGGGAAACCACCTACGGGAGCGGATGACACCTTGGGGTACTGCGGAAGGCAGAACAGCCTTCAACATGAAAGGACAGGTGCCCAAATTGAAAGGCACCTCCTCCCCCCCACACACTTCTCTCCCTTCCCTTCGTTCCAAACCCCAGCTCCTGCTATTTTAAATAACAAGGCTTTATTTGAGTTCCTACTACACATTCAGAAAATAATCCCACCCAGGGCAAAAGCGACCCTATGGAATTCACTTCTGTGCTCCCAAATGCTGAGCACTGGACGGGCACAGACAGATACCTGGTGTTGGGGGGGACAAGAGGGGTCGCAGGTGCACCCATTCACAGGCTGAGGCGGGAGGGAGGACTGGAGGTGGAGACCAGAAAGGCGGTCTAGGGATGTGTATGAGGTCAAATCCACCAGGCCCTGCTGATGGATTAGAAGTGAAGGGTGACCCCTGGGCTTCTGGCTGGCCCTGCTGGGTGGGTACTGATGACATTTGGGGGTGTGGGGCGGGGAGGAGACCAGGGGAGGAGCAGCAGGGAGGTGAGGGAAGATGTGAGCTGGGTTTTGGCCAGGTGAGCTTGAGGTCAAGGTTGGCATGAGTGGAAGGCCGAGGGATAGAATGTGGTGGGCCAGAGGGTCCGGCAAGGCAGCCAGCCCGCCCTGTGAGGAGGGGCTAGGAAGGCAGAGCTGGAAGGTTCCTTGGAGCTGCAGGTTTTGAACTGCTCATCTGGACCTCCCAGAGCTGCGACCTCCAGCATGAAAGCCACCAGCCTCCTGCGTCTGTTTATTTCTATGTTAAATAAAGTGAAATGCAATTTGAAACACAGTTCTTGGGTCACACAAGCCACATTTCAAGTACTCACCAGCTACATGTGACCAGTGGCTGCCATGTTGGACCATTTCCAACACCACAGAAAGTCCCATGGGGCAGCGTGGTTCTAGAAGATCAGGGAGTCAACCAGTGGGCGGTGAGCAGCCGTTGAAATGAAACAGAAAAGACATCCGTCCAGAGTACACAGTGCCAGGAGAGAGTAAGTCATGTGCAGGAAACTTTTGTTTCAGTTGTCCGTATACATTTTGGGTGAGGGTCATGACAGTAGTGACCAGAGCCTCCTGTCCCCTCGATGGAGAAGGGAAAGAGGCTGAGAGGGACCAGGGGACCCTCCCAAGGTCACACAGCCAGCGGAGCTGTCCTGGAGCCCAGCTGCCCAGGCCCCGAGCTCTGGGCCTGCATTTCATGGCTTCTTCCCTGACCTTGACCTCCATCACCATTGTTGTGACCCCCTCCCCAGGCCTTATTGTCAGCCCCACTGGGACACACCTGTCCCCAGGTGCCAGCCATACCTCCTCCTCTGCCCTCAACTTCAATTCCCAAAAAGGTCCCGGCTGGCTTTGTAAAAATGAAAGCCCCCAGAGGCCTGACCTCCCCATGGCCCCCTCCTCCCCAGGGAGTCCAGGGCAGGCCAGGGGCATCTGTCGTTGTTGAGCACAGCTGCCCAGAGGCTGAGGGAAGCCACAGACGTGGGACCAGAGCTCCCCACGCTTCTGGCGCGCAGGCCTCCTCCCCCGGCCCCAGCCTGCTGTCGACCTTCCCCAGGTCTTGGCAGTGGGATCAGCGGGGCCCTAGAGGAGACCCCTGAAGGCAAACACAAACCCAGAAATGGATTTTATTTTTTTCCAAGAGCAAAAAAAGTTGAATAAGAAATAAGTTACTATTTTTACTGCTGGGATCCAGTTGTTATGGCAACTGAGGGCCTGACTCCTTTGTAGGAGTCAGGGTTAGACTGTGCGTGAAGGAGACGGGGTGGGCGCCAGTAGTGGGGGCAGCCACTGGAAAAGCCTTGGGCTCCTGACCCTGGGGCCTTCCAGGATCCGCCCCCACCCCCGGCTCTGTACCCCCGCCCCCCTCATGGCAGAAGTCCATCTGTGCCCACTTCACCGTGGCCAACAGTCCCCTTTGGTGCAAGCCCACCTCCTGCTCGCTGTGCGGGCTTGGGCTCCCCCAACCTTGTCGCCGAGCCTGTCCATCACCACTCCCGGTAGGGGGTCATTGTGCCCTGTCTCCAGATGCAACCCACAGCCCCGGCCACGGTGACCGCTCACAGTCACCTGAGCAATCAGCCCCTCAACCGCTCCTGGCCAAAACCCACATCATCTTCCCTGTGGGCTCTGCTATTCTTTCTCTGAGAGAGAGGAGGGCCCAGAAGGCCGCCCCATACCATCCCCTGGGCCAGGCTGGCCGTGGCTGGGAGCTCTGAAGGTGGCCTTCCCAGGATCCAAGGTCCCCCTCCACCACCAGCTAGCTTTGTGCCCTGAACACAGGTGCTTCCCACTCAAGGCTCAGTTTCCACACTTGTAAAGCACCCACCTTGCAGGATTACTGAAGGAACAAAGACAGCCTGGGCCCAACGTTATTACTGGAAATGTGCTTCCCCTCTCCATAGCTACATGGTAGGAGGTGCTGTTCCTAATTTGTGGATGAGGAGCCTTGCTCAGGGAGGCTAGGTCCCACAGCAAGCCACACAGACCTACATTTGTCTGTCCCTGAAGTGTCTTGCACTATTGAATGGGCACTGATTAAGCACTTACTGTCTTCCTGGCTCTTTAGAGGGGCAAAGTGTCAAGCAGGGAGGGAGAGAAAGCCCCCCCCCGGCAACCACCCATGCTTTTCACCCCTTCCCCAGAGCCCTGGCTACATCACAGTCTCCTCTCACGAGGCCACCCTCTGCCATCTGTCCCCAGGACCCAACGCCCCCTTCTGACTGACCTGATTTTCCTTCCACCCCCCCCACCCCCCCCGGTGACTTCCAACATGGGCATCTACTATGTGCTTAGCAGTGTCTGGTAACAAAGTCCCGATTGTCTCGGCCTCTCCAGGCCACAAACCCTCCCTACCAGAGCAACTTTCTGAAACACAAGTCTGATTAAGTCCCTCTCCCTAAAATCCTTCAGTGGCTCCCCTTGCCTTCAGGGTAGAGTCAGGATAAAACAGCCTCGCCCACGCCCCACACCCAGTAAATGAATCCAAACAAACTCCCCATAATGTGTATGGCTTTCTCACGCTCTGGGACTACGCAGATGCTGTTCCCTCCGCCTGAAAGGCCTTTTCTCCTCAGTTTGCCTGGCAGGTCTCTTGTTATTCTCCCAGACCCGGTTCGAAGATCTCCTTTGCAAGAGCTTTTAGGGAAATGGCTTCTCCTTCTCTTTGTGCCACCTTCGAACCAGCCCCAGGGCCGCACAGTATCATCCTGTCAATGCCCACCAGCCAAAGACCGCAGGGAGGTTTATCAACTGGTTGTGAGAAGTTGGAGGGCCCACCGTGGGGAACCGTAGTGGTCTCCGCCAGAAAGGGTCAGGAAGGACTCATGGCAGAATTCATACTTGCCTTAGATGCTTGGGGAAGTTCAAGGAAGCGGGGCTGTACTTTTTTTATTGGATGCTATTAGGAAGCAGGACCAATTCTTGATGAGATATCTTAATAAGTCTTCTCTAGAAGAGGGAAAGAGCAGGGGGAGGGTGGGGCTATGATTGACAAATCCGTGACGGTCATTTGTATTAGCCAGGAGAGTAGGGCTATTTGGCATTTTTGTGCTTTGCACAGGGACCTTAATTAGACGAGCTTTCAAGCTGGTTTTGGTCTCTGTCTCCCTGCAGCAGGGTCACAGAGCGGCGTTTTCTGACTTGGGTGGATGGTTCATGTCGGGCAGTCCTCTGCTCTAAGATCAGCTTCCTGCCCAGCTTCTCCTAACCTGTGGGGACCACGACCACGGGCAGGGCCAGGTTCAAGGTAAATACCCACCCTGGGTAGGTAGACAATGAGTGGACAATAGGCAGCTGTCCCACGTAACTTTTCTGGCCTTGGCTTTGCCACCAGCCAGCCACATCTTCCTGGTGTGCAAAATGGGAAGAAGAAGGATAATCACAGAGCCAGACAGGTGTTTCGCATGCATCAATCTCTTTTTCTGTCTCTCAACAGCTGCCCCAAGTCGGTGCTGCAGTGGAGGGGCGCTGTGGGAACATTGCTTCACTGACTTTGGCCCAGGAGTGCTCACCTTTCAGCGTTTCTTGGGAAGCTTGCAACAGTCCTGATGCCTGGGCCCCCCCTCTCAGAGACCCTGGCTCAGCTGAGTACTTGTATGGCTCTACAGGTAACCTGGGTGATCCTGAAGTCCAGCCGGGTCCAGAGTGTAAGTCTGTCCCTGGTCTCCCTACCCCACTGAGGGGAGGCTCCCCAACCCAGATCTCACCGTCCACGCTCTCCTCCAAACACCACCCAACAGACCGCTATCTACGTGACTGAGAGTGGAGTACACTCTGCAGACAGGAAACATTTTTAAGTCCTCCATCAGCCCCTTGCACCACTAGGGATATGACAGCAAACACATGGATAGCTCAAATAGCCACATTGAAACTATCCTCAGGCACATAGCTACAAACTTGCAAATGTTACTCCTTTCAAGGTTCTCTCCAGTTTCTTCGTGCTCTCTGTCACCCCCTATACCTTCAAATAGGACCTGATGCCGGGAACAAAGGCAAAGGAAAAAAAAATTAAATTTCCTTCCAACTTACAGCCCATTGACAGGCAGAGTGACCTTCCTCTAGAAACTGCCTCCATGTTGATACTTTGCTAAGGGCAAAAGGCGATCTTAGCTTAACATTAGCCTGACTTCCAGGATCCTGTAATTCTCCTTTAACATATAAAATTTCCTTTGGATACTTCCTTTATCTCTACCTCCTTCCCCAAGATTTTTGTTAGCAATCATCTCCAAGCATGTGGCGCACTGATATACATCTGAAGGGTCTCATGACTAGGGTTTTACTAGACAGTAATAAATACCCTTTTCCTAGCAACAGCTAGCCCCTCAAGGTCTTGGAAACCTTGCTTCCAAATTCCTTAGAGACTTACACTGTCCCTAACCCCCTCTCAACTTGAAAGTATATAATGGGCCACTGCTCATGACCCCAGTACAGCTCTTCCTGCCCACGGGTCCTGTCCCCGAGCTTTAATAAAAGCACCTTTTTGCACCAAAGACGTCCCAAGAATTCTTTCTTGGGGCACCTGGGTGGCTCAGTTGGTTAAGCGTCTGCCTTCGGCTCAGGTCATGATCCCGGAGTCCTGGGATCGAGTCCCGCATCGGGCTCCCTGCTCAGCGGGGAGCCTGCTTCTCCCTCTGCCTCTGCTGTCGTTCCCCCAGCTTGTGCTCTCTCACTCTCTCTCTGTCAAACAAATAAATAAAATCTTTTAAAAAAAATAGTAATAGGGGCGCTTGGGTAGCTCAGTCTTTAAGCGTCTGCCTTCGGCTCAGGTCATGATCCCAGGGTCCTGGGATCGAGCCCCGCATCGGGCTCCCCGCTCGGCGGGAAGCCTGCTTCTCCCTCTCCCGCTCCCCCTGCTCGTGTTCCCTCTCTTGCTGTGTCTCTCTATCAAATAAATAAATAAAATATTTTTTAAAAAATTCTTTCTTGACCATTCGCTCCCAAACTGCAATATTTCCTACCTCAGTATCTATATCTGTATTTTATATTTTATCTATAATCTACTACACGTATGTGTATAAGTACATGTATGCATGTGTACACACACTTATAGCTTATGTATTCTTGTATATCTCAGATTTTATAATATATATTCCAGATTTTATTTGATATATGTTGTTAAATAACAAATGTTCACTCTAGTAAAGATATAATTGGTTTCACTAATCAATTCATGAATTGGGTAGCTTCCCTTCCAGCAGGCAGAGGGAAACTCCAAGGGGCTGCAAGAAAGGAAAGGTTTTTAAAAACAGGGAGAAAATGGAATAGGGACATTATTAGCAAAGAATGCATTATTTTAGACAAGTTTGCCCTCCTAAGGGGAACAGAAAGTGTCTAGCCATAAATTTCCTAGTGCTGACCAGGTTAATTCCAGGTTAATGGGTTCAAGGTTACTTTCGGGGGGCGGAGGTAGAGGGAGAAAACTGCAGTTAGGTTAGGTATTAAGTCCTGGTTTCCTGATGTGAGGCTCTTAACATAAATGACTCCATTTGGGGCCTGTGGCTTTCTTTCTTTCTTTCTTTCTTTCTTTCTTTCTTTCTTTCTTTCTTTCTTTCAATATTTTATTTATTTATTTGAGAGAGTCAAGCAGGGAGAGCAGCAGAGAGAAAGAGGGAGAAGCAGGCTCCCTGCTCAGCAGGGAGCCCAACGTGGGGCTCCATCCCAGGACCCTGAGATCATGACCTGAGCCCAAGGCAGACGCTTAACTGACTGAGCCACCCAGGCGCCCTTCTTTTTAACCATGTCTGTCTAACTGCCAGAGGGTTTGTCTGATCAGGATCCCCTGTCCCCTGTCATTGCTCAGAGCTGGGACTCTGACTGTCCGTTCTTTGGTCAGCTTACTGTGTGCCGGGCCCTGAGCCTCATGGAGCAGGATTTGTCCTGGTCACTGCTCAGCTGGGGAAGCCACGGCGGCCAGGGGGCAGCCTTTCCTCTTTTCTAGCTTTGCGGTCCCTGAGCCAGCTTCAGGTCTTTGCAAGAAGGAAAAAGAGCAGCTCCCAGGAGTCAGCTTGTATCAGCTAGGGTTCCTGGGAAGCAGGCTCTGAGAGGAGATTAAGGCAAGGATTGATCAGGGGATTATTCTTGGGGTGGACAGCAGGGGCAAGGGGGGCCTCCCATCCACCAGTCGCTGGGTGCAGCTGCAGGAAAGGGGCACAGGGTGGGCACGACCATCCCCCAAGAGGCCTGACAGCCTGGAGGGTACCTCCTCATTCCTGGCAAGCGCCTCCTCTGACCAGGGACCTCCCTGTTCTGAACTGTCCCAGCCTCCCACCTCCTCCAAATGAATGCCCTTTTCCCGTCTGCTCCACTCCTGCCTTAGCCAGGAATCCAAATCCTGAGCTTCCAAACCAGCAGAGATGAGAGCAGGAAGTGAACTGGGGAAGGAGGGGTGTGGGGGCCAGATCTTGGGTCATCTGCCCTCTGTCTTCCAGACACCTCATCTCAGCACGGCATCCCCAGGAGTTACCATCCAAATCCTGGAGGAGGAAAGCCTCCAAGTTACCTCTGCATTTGCAAAGTACCCAAAGGCACCATTCAAAGGACATTAGACCTGGAGACACGTCCATACAGGCTGAAGCCAAATTCAAATCCAGGCCCTCCACTGACTTGGGGCCTCAGATTTAAAACAAAAACAACCAGGCAGGTAATATCAGTAATGATAACCTGAATTGTCATGAGAAGAATGAATACCAAACGTTTTGCTAGAGGCCAAGGTGACTTCCCCCAGGTGAGATTATTGGCTTCCGGCTTTTTATTTAAAAATTGCCCTGGGGGGCACCTGGGTGGCTCGGTTGGTTAAGCAACTGCCTTCGGCTCAGGTCATGATCCTGGAGTTCCAGAATCAAGTCCGGCATAGGGCTCCCTGCTCAGCAGGGAGTCTGCTTCTCCCTCTAACCCTCCTTCCTCTCATGTGCTCTCTCTCTCTCTCTCATTCTCTCTCTCAAATAAATAAATAAAATCTTTTAAAAATAAAATAAAATAAAAATTGCCCTGGGGCCGCAAGGGGAAAATATCATTTTCAAAATATTCACAAAAACCGGTGTGATGTGGTAAGTAGGTTTTAAAACTTTGCTTTGGTGTTATACGTACAAGAAACAAAACTTAATCGAATGTTAAAAAGAAAACTACAGGACCAAAATGGCGTCACTTTGGTTAAGGCCCTCAGTCAGTCAACCAAGACTTAGTACCTAATCCAACTGCAGTTTCAACCCCCCAGAAACATAACCTTTAACAGGTCAACAAGCAAGTTCCCCAGTCAGCTCTAGGAAATTTATGAATGGAACCCATCCATTCCCCTTAGAGGGGCGACCTTGCCTAAAACAATGGATTCTTTGTTAATAATGTCCTCTATCTTTTTTTAAGGATTTTATTTATTTATTTGAGAGAGAGAGCACAAGCAGGGGGAGTGGGAGAGGGAGAAGCAGGCTTCCCACAGAGCAGGGAGCCCGATGTGGGGCTCGATCCCAGGACCCTGGGATCATGACCTGAGCCGAAGGCAGATGCTTAACGACTGAGCCACCCAGGCGCCCCTGTATAGCAATTTTATAAAAAGGCTGTATCTTTGTACCTGCCATGGGTGTATATGCAGAAGAGGTAAAGATCAAGTACGTGGCGCTCGTAGGCCCAGTAGCTGTTATAATTAACAATTATAAGCTTTTAACTAACATTAGTCACAGAAATGTTCAGTGTTCGAATTTCCGGGAGCAGAACGCCTGCTCTGACCTTCAGCTCTTCTCTTACCACGGTCTCTCTGACATGCCCCCGCCCTCGTCCACCCCTGTCCAGTCTGCCCCACTCTCCCACCTCCTGATTACTGGACACCCCAGATGCCAGGTCCCCTGAGAGGATTCAAAGCCCAGGATCCAGCCTTGGAGGATCCCCTGGGGGCCACTGTCTGGGCCTTGCTGGCCTCTTGTGGCCAGAAGCAGAATTATCACGTTATTGCGCATTAAAAATGACAGACCTGGGAGTTGGCTCAAACTGGGGGTGTCTGGGGCTGAGAATGGGCCTGCTTACCCACCGTCCCGCCCCGGGAGTATAAATTAGAGTAACCTTCTCAGCAATATGTGTCAATACCTAAAATGCACGGATCTTTGTCCCACTGACCCCAGCTGGGAAATCACAGATGATATCTTGCCAAAATGTATTTCTTCTAGTTCTAAATCAAAGAGATAAGAGGAACATTCTCAATTATCCTTGTGTTAAGTGAAACCACAGGAAAGCAATCAGCCAAATCCAGAATGTGGGGTCGACTGCGGGACAACTGAGTGGGGAGACTCTCTTGATAAAAAAAAGAGACTTTCAGGCTCATGGGCCAATATCATTCAGTGCCTGTAGTTTGGATCCTGGTGCAGAGGAACCGATGGTAAAAAGACGTATAAGCGACAATCAGGGGAAACGGATTCCCAACTGTGTAGTAGCTATAAAGGGATGATTGTTCATTTGGTGAGGCATTGCTACCATGTTAAAAAAAAAACAAGGGGGGGGGGTGGTCCTGACGCATATCCTGAGGTAGATACAAGTGAAATGAAGTGGTATCTGGGATGTCCTTCTCAAATATTCCTAAAAGATGTCAAGGAATATAACTGAAACCAGAATAGCAAAATCTAGGCCGTTGTTGAAGCTGATGTAAGGAAATTCATTGTGCTTTTCTCTCTGTTTTTAATATGTGTGAAACCATCCGTAGTGGTGTTTTGTTTTGTTTTGTTTTCCTTTTTAAGTGCTAAAAGGGGAAGAGAAAAGACAGCTGGGTGGGGATGGTCAGGGATGTCATCAGCCTTGGTCCCCAGGGGTTCTGTTCAGGCTGAGACCTGAAAGATGGGAGGCTGCAGTAGGGGGCAGATTGTCGGCCAAGGGAACGTCTTCAAGGTGGGGAAGAGAGATAGGAAGAAGAAAGACGGGGCTGGGAGTGGGGGTAGAGGGGCGGGAGTCCCCAGTGAGATGGGAGAGGTGAGCAGAGTTTTCTCAGAACGGTGCTTGTGGACTGTGGTGAGGAAATTGGATTTTATTGGGAACTGGGGTGGAGAGGGTGTCCGTGATCCCATTGCCTTCTAGGATTCCTCTGAGCAGTGCTCCCAATGGGTTGAAAGGGGTCGAGGGTGGACGTGTGGAAACCCAGAAGGAAGACTTTTCTCATGGCAAGATCAGAGATGATGGTGCCGCGGACATGGACGGGGATGTGGCTAGGGGCAGTGGTTGCTTCCTAACTATATTTGGCAGGTCGAATCTACACTGTTTATTGAGGATGTCGGGAGACTGAACATACTGATGTGTGGTGGCCAGTCCACACATGAGGACCAAACTCTGACCTAAACCACCTGCGGCAACCCGTCCGGGATGTCAGACCGCCTCCCGAGCCACCATCGGCCCCCAAATGCCAGACTCGATCCATAACTGACATTTCCTTCATTTCTGTCCCCACTGCCAACTTAGGACCAAGCAGAGAAGACCAAATATGCTCCTCTAACGTCACATAGCGAGCCGCCTCCAAATTCTCCAGGGCGACAGCCTCCAGCTGGGCCCACGGGAGCCTTCCCTCCGTCACTGTCAAGTTCTCCCAACTTCCCGTGATGGTAAGAGAGAAGGTGCGACATTGCCTGAAACAGTGAAAAAGCGGGGACACTCTAGATACCCACCAACTGAGCAAGGCTGTTTTAAAAATGGGAGAACAGCCATACAGTGGAATCCTGTGCAACAGGTAGAAAAGAATGTGCTCAATCCCGAGGGCCTGGGAATGTCCCCGGGGTAGGTTGTTAAGTGAAAATGCAAGGTGTGGAGGTGGGACATTCATTATGTCGGAGGAAAGGACTCGAAAGCCCTCTCCCTGGCAACGCAGCAATTCAGCTAGTGACAATATCCAAAAACAATCAGCAGAAAATCTGGTCCCCACCCCAGCTCAGGTGAAGCGGCCCAGGCTCCTGCCCAGAGGAAGGATTCAGGATGAGAAGCTCAGCGGCTGCCCCAGGGAGGACCGAGTTCATGCAGAGCCCAGAGTTGAAAACTCCAAGCCTGAAGGGAAATCTGGCAGATTCCCACAGCCCTCCTGGGATCCTGGACAGCTCTGGGAGCCAGGAAGAATGTACCCACTCTGGAGCATTCAGAGTAGCTGTAAATGGGGTAAACGTGAAGGCATTCCTTCATGCTGCATCAGAACAGGTGGAAACTTCATTGGCACAAGGAGCTTACACAAACTTCACACCTGCATTTACTGAACAGTTAGCTTCTGCTACTCGGTGGTGGCCCTAGCAAGCCAGGGTCTCAAATGATATCCCAGTCAACCCTGGCCATCTGGAAGACGGTGCGCTGGCCCAGGGCTACACCCTCTCAGAAGAGACCATGGAAAAAATGCTGAGCTGCGAGTTTTGGGCTGAACATAAGGCAGAAACAAGGAAACTCTCTGAATTGGATTAGCGGCAGAGTTGCAAGAGTTGTGCAAGGTGGAACTGGTGGATTCAGGGAGGGGACTGACTTCTGAGAACCAGTCCCACCAAGTCACCAAACGAATAAGCAAATTACAAACGTGATCCTCCTATAGATGCAGAAATGCTTTTGACAAAATCCAACCACATTTCATGATAAAACTCAACTAACTAGGAATAGAAAGGGAATTTCATCCACATGATGAACTGGCAAACTCTTGGATCAAATAAAGACACGCTTCAAAAATGGAGCTTTTCTGCAAAAACTGAACCAAGCAGGTCAAACGGTGACCATTCTCTGGGGATGGGGCTTTTGGGGAGCTCCAAGCCCTTTCCGCCCCCTCCAATGACTGCTAGGCTGCTTGGGGTTTTTTGTTTTTTGATTTTTTATTTTTGTTTAGATTTTGTTTATTTATTTGACAGAGAGAGACACAGCGAGAGAGGGAACACAAGCAGGGGGAGTGGGAGAGGGAGAAGCAGGCTTCCCGCCGAGCGGGGAGCCCGGGGCTCGATCCCAGGACCCCGGGATCATGACCTGAGCCGAAGGCAGACGCTTAACGACTGAGCCACCCAGGCGCCACCAAGGCTGCTTGTTTTTACACCTGTCACTGTCGCAAGGGTGGTGACTTCGAAGGCTACCACGGAGCTTGGAGGGAGAGATGGAATTAGGAAAACTAAAAATGCTACGGATCTCGCTGCTTTTACAGAGATTCCGCTGTTTTGCTTGTACAAATGCTTCTTAGAATGTTGCATGCCTTTACTTCATCTCCAGAGTTCCGAAGACGTGGATTTGGATCATTTTTGCCAGTGTTCTCTTTGCTTTCATGGAGGGATGGCTCCACTCTTCTGGAAGGGCTTGCTCCTGTGCATCCAATCTCCGTAGCACTCACAAAAGAATTATTCTAGCCCTCATTATTGTTGAAGAAACAGATACTCAGAGAGGTTGTGTGACTTACTTAAGGAGACACACCTCAAGAGAACCTGAACCCGGATTTGAACCTCAGGATGCCTGTCCGATTTCAGTGATGTGCTTGCCCTGACCTCCCTCTCACTGCCTCACCTCCTGCAAGGTGCCCTCCATCACCCTTTCACTCAGCCCTCAGTTCCCTCCTCTCTGCCAGCTCTTCAACCCACGGGTTTATTTAGAAACTCGCCTGTGGGAGGATTGCTCATCTCTGAATGTGGCATGCAAGAATACTTGAGGAATGTTTTAAGCACCAACAGGTGATGGTTCTGCTCTATGGTTGAAAGGAGGAAGGGAAGCTCTTCTTCATGGGATTGGCATCAGGCTAGTTAGCTGGAGGACTCCTGAAGTGATGATAGAAGGTCTCAAGCACCTTTCCTGCTCTACCTGCCATCAGGAATGTCAGTTCATGTCGTCCCCAGGTGAGCTGGGACATGAGGTTGTGTTTCTGAGTCACACACTGGTTAAGGTTTCAGCTTTGGACATCACCATTTTTAAAAGTGTTATCCTGGTGTTCACATAGATGGTGGAATGGTCTCCTGAAGGTTTAGCTGTGGCCACACCCTGTGAGGTTGAGATGTCATTCTACAATATTCAGGACATGCCATCAAATGGGAGTAGAGGTGGTAGTGTTTCCTTGCAGATTACAACTAATAATCCACGGGGAAAATTTTTTTCCATCCGCACAGCCCTGGGTTCACTGGATTTTGAGATTCTAGTAGCAAGAGGACCCCTATTACTCCAGGGAACAGAGTCATGGGTCTGGTAAATTGGAAACAGAGTCTACCCCCTGCCATTTAGAGATCTTCATTGGCTGAACCAATGGAGAGAGAGAAGAAGTTATTGTTCTGAATGAAATAATAGATTTTGATGAGTCAGGGGAAATTGGGTGGCTTTTCAAAATGAAGTGAAGGACAGTGTCTAGAACCGAGGGGATTTATTCAGACACCTCTTTACGGCCCACAGGAAACTGCCAACTGATAAAGACAGAACCACTAAAGACATCGCTCCTGGGCTACACCTTGACTTCAGTGATTGGGGATGGACTCTATGGGCAACCACATATGTGTATTTATACATTTACACATGTATATGCCCAACCACCAAAATCAGGACACAGGACAGTTCCCATGTTCCAGCTGGCTCCCTCCTGACCCCCTCCCAACCAATCCCTCACCAGAGGGAACCACGACTCTGCGTATTTTTGACTTCATACAGACGGACTCATAGAGTATTATGTTCTTTTGTATCTTTTCACTCAATATTGTGTTCATTCATGTGTGTGTGGCCTTTTAATTGCTCTGTAGTATTCTTTTGTATGAATGTACCAAAATTTGCTTATTCATTCTGTTGTAGATGAACATTTGGGTTATTTCCACTTTTGGATTATTAAGAAAAAGCAGCTAGGAGTGTTCCTATACCCGTCTTTTGGGGGGAAATATGCACTAATTACTATTGAGGATATACCTAGAAGTGAAATGGCGGAATCATAGGGAATATATATGTTTAACTTGAGTAAATACTGTCAAAAGTTTTCCAAAATGATTCTAACAATTTTTTTAAAGGTTTTATATTTAAGTCATCAGTAATCTCTATGCCCAATGTGGGGCTCAAACTCAGAACCCTGAGATCCAGAGTCGCACGCCCTACCGACTGAGCCAGTCAGGCACCCTGATTCTAAGAATTTAGACTTGTTCTCACAGTGTATAAAAGTTCCAGTTGCTCCACAGTTACTGTCTACAATTTGGGTTGTCAGTTATCTTAATTTTAGCCAATAGGGGATGTCAAAACTTCAGAATAAAAAACGAAAATCAACAAATCACTGAAGTAGTAATTAGAAAAAGTTTATTGTATACACATCAAAGAGACAGTTTGCAAACGAGGAGCACTCAAACGAAAACAGGGAGGGAGGCTCAGAGGTATATCTTTATGCGGCAGCTTCTATAGTGACTATTCACTCTTTTTTTTTTTAAGATTTTATTTATTTATTTGAGAGAGAGAATGAGAGATAGAGAGCACGAGAGGGAACAGGGTCAGAGGGAGAAGCAGACTCCCTGCTGAGCAGGGAGCCTGACGTGGGACTCGATCCGGGGACTCTAGGATCATGACCCGAGCCGAAGGCAGTCACTTAACCAACTGAGCCACCCGGGTGCCCCAGTGACTATTCACTCTTTACAATGATTGGTTACGATATTAGAATTTTCTTAAATGCACGGGAATTGGTTAGCAGTTACCTCCTATCAATTTTGGAGAACTACTTTGTTTCACTTATGATTTTCAGAAGCACCAAGCAAGAAGTGACCCAGGTCGATACTTGCTTGTCTTGCAAAATAAGCTAAATTAAGCTTTGCTTGTCTGACTAAACTGGTTTTGTCTACTCAGGGTATTTTCAAGTCTGGTCTCTGTTTTTGTTTTTGTTTTTTTAAGATTTTATTTATTTATTTGAAAGAGAAAGAGAGAGAATGAGCAGAAGTGGGGGCAGAGGGAGAAGCAGACCCCCACTAAGCAGGGAGCCCAATGCAGAACTCGAACCCAGGACCCTGAGATCATGACCTGAGCCAAAGGCAGATGCTTAACCAACCGAGCCACCCAGGTGCCCTAGTCCAGTCTCTGTTTCTATTTGATTTTAACAGGTAGATGCTTGTAGTATCTTATTTGCTTTTAATTTGCATTTCCTTGATGAATATTAATGATGATCACCTTCTCAGGTGCTCATTAGCCACTTTGCTATTTTTGTGAAGTGCCTATGCTCAAGTATTTTGCCCAGTAAAAAAATGAGTTGGTATTTTCCTTACTGATTTGTAGAAATTCTTTTAACATTCTGGAAAGACGTCCTTTGCCAAAATATGTATTGCAAATACATGTATTGCAAGTATGTGTACCCCATTCTGAGGCTTGCCTTCTCAACGTCTCTTGATGGTCTCTTGAGGAGCAGTTGCCCTTAATTTTGATGAAGATTAATGTTATATGTTGTGGTTAGTACTTTTTTTTCCTTAAGATTTTATTTATTTATTTGAGAGAGAGAGAGAGAGAGCAAGAGAGCACAAGAAGGGGGAGCAGCAGAGGGAAAAGGAAAAGCAGGCTCCCTGATGCAGGGCTCAATCCCAGGACCCTAGGACCATGACCTGAGCCAAAGGCAGACACCTAACCAACTGAGCCACCCAGACACCCCTGGTTCGTACTCTTTAAAGTATGTGTTTAGGGCGCCTGGGTGGCTCAGTTGGTTAAGCGACTGCCTTCGGCTCAGGTCATAATCCTGGAGTCCCGGGATCGAGTCCCACATCGGGCTCCCTGTTGAGCAGGGAGTCTGCTTCTCCCTCTGAGCCTCCCTCCTCTCATGTGCTCGCTCCCTCTCTCTCTTTCATTCTCGCTCTCTCAAATAAATAAAATCTTTAAAAAAAAAAAAGTACTTGTTTAAATGCCAAAGTCATGACCCCAAAGTCATGAAGGCATTCTCTCATGTTTTCTTCTAGAAGGCTTATTGTTTTACCATTCACATTTATGTCTACAGTCCATCTCAAACTAGTTTTTGAGTTTGGTGTGAGGCAGCAGAGTCTGAGCACCTTTAATAGAAAAGACCCTTCTTTCCTCAACGATTTTCAATGCACTTTTGACTCTGTGGCTAGAATGAACTTCCCTGCCCACAAATTTGATTGTGCCATTATCCTGCCTAAGTATTTGCAATGGCAGACCATTGTTTTTAGGATAATGTTCAGTCTCTTGCTTAATGTAGCTTAACAACATCCAGCTTGATTTAGCCACCTCGGATTTCACAAGTCAAATCTGTCTCGCGTTCACCGTCCCACTCAGAGCTCAGACACACTGAGCAGAGCATTCCCGGGACACGCTCTCATCTGTGGACCTTTGCAATACAGAATGCTTCCATCTCCTTGGGGTGGTTACCTACTATTCAAATTTCAGGCCTCCCCTCCTCCAGGAAGCCTTCTCTGACTGCACAGTCCCTGTCCCTTAAGTTTAGTTTGAGTGACCTCATTATGTGCTCTCTTGTACCCCGACTGGTAATTGTGTTTAAGTATCTCCCCCACTGTAACTTCTCTAAGGGAAAGGAGGCCCAATTAATTCACAAGGAAGGTACTTCCTAAATATTATTGAACGTATGAATAAATGTAAGGTGGACTCCTCCGCGTGGGCCTTGGGGAAAGAAAGGGGTTTCAGTTCTCAGATCCAACACTCGCCTAATAGGTTAGTATTTCTAAGCCTCAGTTTTCAAATCTCTAAAATGGAATGCAATATTCTCTAAGTAGGGATGCTGTACATAAATCTTTAGCGCAACGACTGGCACACGGCGGGCCCTTTCAATATTGATAAAATGATGGAGGGTACCGAGCGCCTACTCTTTTCCATGCGCATGCGCCGCCCTCGGTCCGTCAGCAAGCCCCGCCCGGCGCGCCCCCGCGCGTCCCCACGCGTGCGCGTGTTCGACCAGAACCCCGGGCCCGGGCCAGAGGTGAAGGGGCGGGACCTCCGCAATACGCCTGCGCCGTGGGGGAGGCTGCGCCCCCGAGGAGGCGGGGCCACGCAGGCGCGCAGGGTGCCCCGGCTCCGGAGCATAAACAAGAGCGGGCACGGGATGAGGCGGCGGTTGATCCCCGGGCAGCCAGCTGCGGCCAGAGAGGCGGCGAGCGGGGCCCGGCGCCGACCCTGAGCGTACCCGACACGCCCTCCCGCGCGCGAGCCCCCGGCCGGGCCCGCCCGCCGCGCGCCCACCATGAACCTGGCGAGTCAGAGCGGCGAGGCCGGCGCCGGCCAGCTGCTCTTCGCCAACTTCAACCAGGACAACACGTAAGGCCGGGCGGGGATCGGGGGTCCGGGGCCGAGGGCCGAGGCTTGGGGCTGGGGCGGGCGGGAGCCTGAGACCGGGGCTGGGGCGGGCGGGAGCCCGAGGCCGGGGCCGGGCCCGAGGTTGGGCCTGGAGCTTCGGGGTGGAGGCCGGGGCGGGCCCGGAGCTTGGAGGGAGGGGCGCTCTGCTCTAGGACCCTCCGGGCGCGGAGCTGGAGCTGCGATCTCTGGGAGGGGAAAGTGATGGAGATAGGGAGGCGTTTCACCCCCCCGCCGAAAGGTTGCTTTACCTTTTGGGGCCTCCCTTCTCACGAAGTTGGGGCAGAACTTTGTGCCTTGACCTGTTGTCTCAGCCGCTTCTGGAGCGGCGAGAGTGCGTTTCTTCCTTGTATCCCACCTCCCCTTCTTGGTCCTCCCTCTTCCTCCATCCTTTCCCCTCTTCGGGCCCTTCTAGTCTCCTCATCATGTAGGGCCTCTTTCCCTTCTTCCCTTTCCTTTTCTTCTTGTCTCGCTGTTGTTTTTTTAGGTAGCTTTGATGTTCTGCCCGAGCAAGAAACAGATTTAGCAATAATCCTGGCCCCTGATCTGGGGAGAAACTGAGCCAAGGGGGACCTGAGGAGTCTGGAGCCATCCTTAGGGAAAGAGAGGCCACTGATGCCGACGCATGGATTTGGAACGCTGTTGGTCCAAACCCATGTGGGTTTGAAGCTGATTCTTCAGAGGCTGTCTGGGTGACCTGTGAGGATAGTTAATAGATGAAGTTTCTGGAGAAGGAAGGAAGGAGTTCTGGAACTGGAAGGGAGGAGAGCCATCTTGGGAAGTGAGTAAGAGGAAGTGATGTAAGTGAGGAGGAATGGGTCATTGGCTTCATAGTAAGTAGTTGGTTGAGTTGTTACTGGCTGAATGGAATCAGCAAAGTAGAAAAAACTTTTTTTTTTTTTTTTAGTGAAAAGTTAAATTGTGGAACAGCAAGCAGCAGGTGCTCAGCAGGGCCTATGCAGAATCGTGAGGTTAGTGCAGGTGGTCCGGCAGGGGGACCGCACAGAGGCTGGGAAGTAAGCCCGTTTCCTGCTCCCAACAGCACATGAGGAACCTGGAGTTCGCAAAGGTCCAGAGCTGCACCTGGATCTTCCAGGTGGCCAATAGTGGAGTGGGGGTGGGACTGACTTCTCTTCCAGTGATTTTCCCACCCTGCCCCACTGTCTTTTCTACCTAAAAGGTAGGATTTTGAGGACTAGTGAATTTAGAAATCATACTATAGCAGTCTTTAAAACATACATAAGCATACTGTGTGACCCAAAACCAGTACAACAGAAACATCTTGGACAACCTGTTGCACGTGGTTGTAATTGGGATAGACTATATTATATTCATCCAAGAAACGAATAGAGCATATCAGACCATCTGTGATTTGGTTTTTAAGCCCTTAGTATTTTGAGATCAGTGAGAAATGGTAGCTTTGTGGTTATTTTTATGTCTTGTATAAATTAGAGAATTTTCAGAACATTTTCTACCTTTTTTTCCCCCAGTTTCTAACTACCCAGTATTTATATTGAAAGGAAATAAAATATGACAATGTGTTCTCTTTTGCGGTTATTTCAAATGGGCTACCAAATCCCGTATATAATAGAATATATCAATCTGGCTTGAAATTAGACCTTTTCACACTTGGAAATCATGTGCTTCCCCACCCCTCAGTGGGTCCTGAAGTTCAAGAGATTTCTGTGTCATAATTTGGACTGGCCAGAGACCTTGATATAGTATGAACATAAATTGTTAAGAAAGAGTAAGATAGGTTTATACTGGAAGTTTATCAATTGAAATGACTGTAATTTGTCTTAAAGAAATACATGAGCTCCTGAGGAAAGGCTGCACAATTTACCCCTTTGCCTCCCTTACCAGTCTCCAGAAACTGTCCTTATAGAGGAACACAGTTTTTCACAAGACAAAGGTTATTGGTCTGGGATCCAAACTCACTGTCTTGAGTGAGAAAATCTGGAAGCCATTTCGCTTCCTAGAATACGTGTATGTTACACGGGAATGCTGAACAAAGAATATGCCTTGGCATAGCAAGCTCATCTGTCCTGCCTCTCTGCCCCGGCAGTGTGGTGTCAAATATTGTCCTCATTTTTCTAGGATTCTTTCCCTGGAAGCATGACTAAGTTTTTCTACTGTTTGTTTGATTTCTTTCTTTCTTTTCTTTTCTTTTCTTTTCTTTTCTTTTTTTTTTTTTAAGCAAGAGCAGTGAAAGAGGCACCAGGAACAGCTGATCTCAGTCACCTACTGACTGGCTAGTTCCAATCCTGGTTTCTGAAAGTAACAGTTTGGAAGGTTTCTTTTGGAGGAATTTTTGGCTTTTGAAATTGAAGTTGACAAACTAGTAAGTGGCAGAGTATCACTTAAATGAAAATGTCAAGGACTGAAGTCCTCCACCGGATGCCGCTCAGATTGTGAGAAGCCTGTGATTTGGCAATGTCTGTTTTAAAATACATCTCCAAAAGGGGTAGATGAAAGAGAGGAACTTGATTTTCCAAGTCTTCCATTTGTAGCATTGATGTTGTTAGTGTCCAGAAAAGTTATGGAGATGCTTGTTTAACAGATTCTTCTAGGTTACAGATATTATTTTGGGAAAGTCACTTCTCTCCACCTTCTCGTCATCAGTAAATTGAGAGGCTTGATTGTGGATGGGTTTTAAGGATCCTTCAACCTTAAAGTTTTAGGTCATTCTGCCTGCTGGGTAGAGGGCGTGTTGGAGGCGGGCAAGACAGTCACCCAGGAGGATATTGTCCAACAGCAGTGGCCTGTGGAGAGCAGACTGGTCAGCCATCAGGACTTGATGTGACCCATGGGCCAGGGGTGATGTGGGGAAGTTAAGGTTACTCCCAAATCTCTAGTTTGGGTTCAGAGTGAACAATGATTCCATTATGGGGAAAAGATTAGAGAAGGATTCAGTTTGGGGGCAAAGAATGAAATCTGCTTTGGCTCCTGTGGAGTTTTCGAGGCTGTACGTGGAGACCCGGGGTTGGAAATGCTGTGAGCCAAGGGAAAGGGCTTGCTGGGGCGGTGAGCTTACTAGCTAGTGCCCCGCGGTCTGCCAGGTCTCGGCAGTTCCCACTGTTTCCTTTGTATGGGTGTGGATCGATGCCACTTAACCCTCTAATCAAGTAAGAAGATAATGGAAAGGGAAAGCCTTTTGGGACTAATTATTGATAAGAAGGCAAAGAAAAAGGAGTTAAGAAAAAGATCTGATTTCACATTTGAGGGGTTTTTTTTGTTGTTGTGTTAGTGGGAATCCCTGTCTTTTAGATATCGAACACTCAAGTTTAATTCCGCCGACGGGCTTGAAGTCAAAGACGGTGGGTCAGACACAGGTGATTGTTTTTAATTTTTTTTAAAGATTTTATTTATTCATGAGAGACAGAGGGAGAGAGAGAGAGAAGCAGAGGGAGAAGCAGGCTCCCAAGGAGCAGGGAGCCCGATGCGGGACTCGATCCCAGGACCCTGGGATCATGCCCTGAGCCGAAGGCAGACGTTTAACCTTCTGAGCCACCCAGGCGCCCGACACAGGTGTTTGTTTTAGCCCCTCCCAAAGCCCTCCTGTCAACCGATGAAATACCGGAAGATACTGTAAAAGGTTGAAACCCATTGGATAGGGAGAATAAGGAAGGAATCACTGGCAGCAACATTTTGGAAGCTAGCAAGGAGTACAAGAAAGTGGATCCCGAGTCGCTAGTGGAGAAAGCAGAGAGCCAACCTAGTTTAAACTGCAGAATCCCCAGAAGGCTCAGGACTGGCAGTCGAATAAAGGGGGACGGGGTGAAAATAAAGAGGATTGGCTCAAAGCACGTTCCAGAAGTACTCCCTCTCCCATCCTGGCCAAGGACTTGGACCTTGTCTCCAGGGTCTATAACAGGGTCTCTGGATTTTGACGGCAGGCGCAACGGAAGGCCGCGGTATGGTAGGGAAGTAGGCTTAAGTAAATCTGTCCTTTTTTCTATTATAGTGAGCTGGGTTTTCCCTTTGTCAGTAAAAGATCTCACTGTGTTACCTTAAAAAAAACACAAACATTTATTGGGGAATAACATTATTTAATAAGGGAATCTCAAACTTATCTGTTACTCTGCCTCTCCCATTAATATGTCTGCCATTGTATGGTTAGGCAAATCATGAGAAATTATCAAAAGCAGGATCAGTCCTCAAAGAGGGATGTATGAACCTGATTGCTGATGTTACCACCCTTTAAAAACACCTACTTTTATTGATAAAGTATATATTCATATTATACCATAATACCTGTCAAAATAATTGAAATATTTTTGCTTATATTTCTTGCTGATTGAGGTTTTATAAGGTTTTATAAACCGTGCAATTAAAATTCTAGCTAAGGTGATTAATATCCTAAACCAGTTTTGGAATATCTGTAAGAACATCAGAGTTCTGATGTTTGATCACCAAAGCGCAGTTTTGACAGATTCTCCTGTTAGGAGCACAGCATCAAAATCCAGGTTCTCATTAACTAGTTAAAGCTCATTAACTTTGCCCATGGAAGAAGCCCTCTCTAAGTTTGTTTTTTATATAAGGCCAATACGTTTGGTAATTTGGTTCCTAAGTCAACAAGAAGTTTACAATGGGAGAGGGGCTGTTAATGATGGGGGGAGGGTCACAAGGAAGTGACACCTGTCAGCAAAACAAAAGGTGGAAAATATACTTAGAAACTCAGCACTACAGTCTGGCCATCTGAGGTCAGTACACAAAACCCTCAACTCCTTGTTAGCGTCTGAGAGGGTCACTGTATTGTAATAGTAGGGTAAGTTTAATGATGGGAGTCCAGGAAAATGTTAAGAATTTCCCGTCCCCTTGTGATAGAAACACAGGAGAGCATATAACACAAGAATGACTTTTTCATTTTCTAATCAGAAATGGCAGGGGGGAAACGTATTGGTGCTTAAAATAGCAAATAGCAACCATTAGTTATCTGGAAAACGTTTTCCCGAGCACCAGCTTCCCAAAAGTTGTAGATTGCTGAGATTTTGTCTTATTTTTAGCTTTCCTGGATATTCTTCTATTTTTATTGGCTCCTTTATTGCTTTTCAAAATATTTGCAGATAACAGTACCTAATTACTTCATTGATATAATTTATTCAGTTATAGTGAAGTTTTTGCCCCCAAAACCGGGCTGGTAGAAAGAGTTTTGTTTCTGTTTATACATCTAAGATGAACCAATTACAGCTTAAAAATTTAATAGTGCTTAGAGCAGCTCCGTTCTCAGAATATATTTCTCCTGCATATGGGCGAAAGAGAGGTTGGAAAGCTCAAGTTTTAATAGATGTGATGACCATTAGAGGGGCCCTCGTTTTTATCCTGGTGTGCAGATGCTCCCGGTCTGGTCCTCTGGTTTGTCTTCTGCCTCCGCTCGTTTCCGTGCCCTGCCAGACAGTGGCTTCACAGCAGTCCCAGTAGCTGCTTCCTCGCATGTCCCACGCTTCCTGCTTTATTGGCTCATCTTCTGTTTCTCAAAGCTTTGCTTTCTTCTGTTTTTTCCTGTGGTCAGTCCCGTTCCAGAGAGTAGTAACCATCTGATGAGGAGCACTTCATTCATGTCCCACGGCCCCTGTGCTCAGGGCCTGGAGAGCCCACAAGTTCCCTACAGGCCTCTTAGCAAGCACCGCGGTGCTGTGTTGGGTGTGAGTGGCTTCACCTTTTCTTTGTAGGTCAGCTGTGTACAGATTCTAAGATCGCTTTTTGCTCCATTTTATACCACCCCACTGCCCGGCCAGAGTATAACATAGGTGACTGAGCCGCATTGCTGTGGCCTCGCCAAAAGGCAGAAGGGTGTCATCGTCCACTAGGCTGCAAATGTCTGTGTTTAAAGTTTGGAGTGCCGGCTTATTTAGCTTTTGGACTCGCACATAGATCAGATCACCTGAGAAACGCCACTTTGTTCTGAGGGGGTCGTTAACTTAGGGCTGATTACTTCCGTTTATTTGTCAAAGTTATCTTTAAGGTTTTGTAGGTTTTAAATAAGAATATTGTCTGTATTTTATTGGCCTTCACCCTTTCCTGGCTGAGAGGTGGGGCATCTTGCTCTGCCACTTTCCCCTTTTCTGCTTAGCCACCACTCACCTGCTACAAACTATGTGAAATTATTTGTGCTAATTTTTGGTAGAGATGATGGTTGGTAACATGGAGCTAGTCTGTGCATTATCACTGTCTACACATATCAGCTCTTATTTCTGATTTGGCTCTTTTGCAGGTCCCTAGCTGTTGGTAGTAAGTCCGGTTATAAATTTTTCTCCCTTTCTTCTGTGGATAAGCTGGAACAGATCTATGAATGCAGTAAGTGTTTGCTTTATTTTTCCCCCTTCTTAAAAAAAAAAATAGACAAATTATACTTGAATTGGAATGCATTCTCAAATTCTAACACTGTGATTGAAGCCCCGATACCCCTTGACCAGTATTCTTCTTTCCCCCTTGATCCTCACAGATGGTACGTGTTCTCCAGGGTCTGTGCATGTGCGTACTTACACGTGTACATGTAGAAACACGTTTTATGGGTGATTTTTTCCAACACATGATACCGTGCTGTATGTATTAATTCTGTCATTTCTCCCCACTTTAAATGCCATTATCTAAACCGTTTAGGTTTCTGTTACAAAGGGCTCCCAGAAAATTGAAAACCTCACAGCCCCCGTAGGAATGATTTGTTTTCTTCTGTTGTCATTTTATGGCAGTCGGGTCGCCCACATGTCAAGAGGCGATACGGAATTGTGGAAGGGCCGTGTGAGCTTTGACTTCTTGCTCAGTCACTTACTTGTGACTTTAGATAGATTGCTTCATCCTGAACCTGAGTTTCTTTGGTTTTCTTTTGTGTGTGTCTGTGTACGGTAGTGCTTGCTGATTACATGGTAGGTATAGACCCCTCCTCCCCAGAATGAATATGCTAGAAAGCTTGGGGCTCTTCCTACATACATAACTTGTTTCCTATGCACTTACGTAGTTACACACATGTAACAGACGTGCACATAAAAATATACTTTTGTTTTTGTGTGTGGTTTCATTTTATAGAAGTGAGCTTGTTACACGCTTTGTTCTTTTTTTTGTTTTTAAAAACATGATCTCTTTTAAATTGAGGTGATTGTGGATTACGTGCAGATGTTGGAAATAATACAGATCCCTTATGCCCTTCTCCCAGTTTCCCCCAGGGGTAACATTTTGCAAAAGCACAGGATAGTGTCACAGCCCAGAGGGCGACATTGATGGGACCCATTGCTCCCATTCAGGTTGCCCCAGTTTCACTTGTACGCACGTGTGTTTTTGTAAGTTCTATACAGTCCTAACACCCTTGCAGGTTCCTGTTTCCACCACAAGCAAGACGCCGGACAGTCCCGACACGGTGGGGTCCCTCCTGCTGTCCTTTTATAACCACACCTGTCTCCCTCCCACCGCCCCCCACCCTCATCCCTGCTAACGACGAATCTGTCCTGTTTCTTAAATTTTGTCATTTCAAAAACGCTATGTGAGTGGAAGATTATAACCTTTTGGGATTGGCTTTTTTTTACTCAGCATGATTCTCTGCAAATTCATCGGAGCTGGTGTGTGCGTGTTGGTAGTTCCTTTTTATGACTGAGAAGTATTCCGTGGGTGTAGATGGACCACAGTTTACCAGTCCCCTGTTGAAGGGCATCTGGGCCGATTCCACCCAAATGCAGCTGCTGTGAACAGAGCTTTGGGTGGACGTAAGTTTTTATCTCTCTGGGATAAATAAGAGTACAGTTGCTGGGTCATACGGTACTCCCAGTTTTCTCTCTTTCTTTTTAAAGAAGCTGCCTAAGTACTTTCCAGGTGGCTGTACCATTTTACATTCCCACCAGGATTGTATGAGAGATCAAGTTTCCTGTCTGTCTTTGCTGGCATTTGGTGTTATAGCTGTTTTTCATTGGGTCGCCCTGATAGATCTGAGCAGTGAGGTCTCATTGTGGTTCTGATTTGCTTTTCCTTAACGGCTGATGATGTTGAGTATCTTTTCGTGTGCTCATTTGCCATGTGTATATTCTCTTTAGTGAAATGTCCACGTTTTTGCCCACATTCTCATGGGATTATTTGAGTTTTTTTGATGTTGAGTTTTGAGAGTTCTTTATATATCCTGGAATCTGGTCCTTTGTCAGACATGTGGTTTGTAAATATTTTCTCTGTATATAATAAGCAATCCTGAAACCTGCCCATGGCCTGACCTCAGTTAAGAATCCTTGTTAGAGAATTAGGAGTTCCGTATGTAGAGCGTACTTCTTGTAATTGGTCACACTGGAGTATGCATTCAGGGAGAGATTGAATACTTAGCATTTCAGCTATGTGAGCATGCGGTTGTGGGCAATCGGGTTTCCTCCTTATTAACAATATCAGTATCTCCTTTCTGAGCGAGTGTTCCAGTGTTGCCAACTTTCCTTTCTTGATGGTTTGGTGTTTCATTTTGGAATCCTACTCTACCTACCAATATCTCGGAAGAAGCGGAAGATTGGGCGAATAGAAGCGAACAGGCTTCTCATTTCATTCTTGGTTCCATTCATTGCGTGAACACGTCTCGAGGACCTGCTGTGTGCCGGCCCTGTTCTGTGTGTGGAGATGCGGTGGCGGCCACGTTCCTGGCCCCGTGACACTCACATGTAAATGGAGGGAGACAACAGAATACATGTGTCTGTGTCCAGTGTTAGGCTGGGGACATGACGACAAGCACAGACACAAATACCACCTCCCACCCCTGCATCCCCACCCCTGTTAGCCTAAGATGAAGACGTCAGGGAAAATGTCATTTCTTCTGCCCGTTACTCGAAATTGTGGAGTTCTTGGGAGGTCAGAGGCTTTCTAGGCTCCCTCCCAGGCCTCGGCCTCCTCTCTTCAGCAGGCCTCCAGGTGACCCCTCACCTCCATCAATGGAGGGCCTGATTTCCCCCACAAGTCTGTTGTTTGTTGCTGCCCCAAAGGCTAGCACCCAGGCCCTTCCTAGGGAGCTCATCAGTGTCTCTGACTCATACTTCCTATGGGTTGCCTTAGAGCTTACTCCTTTTTTGTCCTCAGACTTGGCCTGCTGATGCTTACTAAATCTTCTTTTCAAAAAGCCTCTTTTCTAGTATGTAGCCGGAAGATGTGATCTGGGTGATAAAACGGCTGTGAACTCGTGTGCTTGCTTATCTCAGGTGGCTGTCAGTATTTTGAAAAATCTCCAAACTGGTCACTCCCATGGACCCACATAGGATTGCTCCCTGTAGGGGATTTATTCAAAGAAGGGTAGCCTGATTTCTGGATTCCATCAAGCTTTTATGAATGACTAAAATGTTTACTAATTCTACATCCCAATGAGCCCCTGAATTGTGCCATGAAAGTGTGGCTGTTATGACCAGGGTCACCTGCTTTGAAATCTGCAGAATTACCCCCCCCAACCCCCATTTGGAGACCCAGTGCTGAGAAGGGGTGTAAGAATACCAAAGCCAGGTCTTTACTCTTCCTCAGATGGAATCAGTTCAGTGACCAATCTGTTCCCTTGAACTTTATTTTTGGTGCCTCGTTTTTTTTAAAGGTTTTTGATGGAACAAAATGTGATGTCTTGATAATATTGTGAAAAGTATGGGTATTTAATAACCAACATGGTAAGGTGGAAAGGTTTGTTTGTTCTTCTTAGTGAACTTTGACCCTTAGAAATAGATGATGAAAACAGCAAAGAACTTTTTGAGGGTTAATACTTTAAACTGGAAGCGATGAAATTCTTTTGCTCCGGAACATTGTCCAGTTCTCCTCTCTCTCACACACTTTTATTGAGTAGATCAAAGAATGTCCATTCGGAAACACGTCAGCTACCGAATCAAGATGGTTTTCTGGAATTTTTCTACAAATAGAAGCAAAGAATACATCGGATGCCTCGCGATTTAGCGCAGGCTCCTAATCTCAGCTGCGTGTCACAATCTCAGACTTTCGCTCTCGGTCACTGTTGCTGTTACGGAAAGAATGAGCCAGAACTGGTCTTGGGAAGAACAAGATGAACAACTGCTTGTTCTTCTATTGGTTATTTAAACAAAAAAAACCCTTCGCCCAGAAATAGTGGGAGATTTTTTTCCCATCTATATTGTAATCTCTCAAGTTGCAGGAACTCCCATGTATGCTTTGCCTTCGTTTGTGTGTGCGCCCTTTTGTCCTGTCACGCTCTCTGTCCTGTGTGTGTGGAGATACATAATGTGCAAACATGTGGTCTCCCTTCCCTGAAATGTTATTGCAATGAAATCCTACCCCTTGGGCGCCTGGGTGGCTCAGTTGGTTAAGCGACTGCCTTCGGCTCAGGTCATGATCCTGGAGTCCCGGGATCGAGTCCCGCATCGGGCTCCCTGCTCGGCGGGGAGTGTGCTTCTCCCTCTCACCCTCCCCCCTCTCATGCTCTCTCTCTCTCTCATTCTCTCTCTCAAATAAATAAATAAAATCTTAAAAAAAAAAAAAAGAAATCCCACCCCTTAGACAAAATAAAGGGTGTAGAGATGTTATTTGTAAAATATCCCATAAGTTGGGAGGAAAAGTTGGCTTTTTCACATTCTACATTGTGTATGTTTGCATTTCTAAGTTTCTGAGCTAGGAAAACATAGCTCAGGAAGCATTCAGTTCCGAAATCGAGCAGAGCAGACTGTTCTTACCTGCGTAAAGGTGACCGGCGCCTGCTTTGTCAACAGCAGCGCCTCCACAGACCTAGAGCACCTTTCACCTGAAAACCCGCTGTCATTGACCGTGCAGGCCCATCATCTGCATCTGAAGGTCTGAGAAGTGGTGCTTTTGAGATTGTTGCGATTTGACAGACAACCCTGGTTGGACTCTTCATTTCCGTGAGCTACATGGTTGTGGACCTTGGGAGAAATCCAGTGGCCTTTCTCTGCCTGAATCTATTGTGATGAAGATCGGGCTCTTGCTTCTCTGTAGAGCTGCGGGGAACTGGCAGATGCACCTCGTTTGGACGTGTGTCCTGCCTCTTAATTCATGGTTTCTTCCCTCAGCACTCTAGAAGTTTTATCCTTGTCAGCTCTGAGCAGCACCTGCGGAAGCAAAACAGCGTTCTTTTTTAAATCAAGTAATTTGTTTCTTAAATGAAATTTTGGATAGGTAATCTCTGGGAAGAACATTTGTCGGAAACTGTGGCCGGGCCTCCTAGAATGGGCCTTGAAGGCCAAGCTTTGAGTGACACTTGAGGTCACTGAGGTTTATGTTCAGACTCTCTCAGGGGTGGGTCGAGTGAGTGTTTAGCGGGGCCCGAGTCTCCGTGACAGGCCACCTTGAATAATCACAGACGTTTAGCCTTCTTTCTTCTGCTTTCATTGGGTGGCGGGGCCCTTGGGTTACCGGCCTGATGCCTCGTGCACCATAGTTTCGTGGGAGGGCCACGCTGGGTGTGCCTGGGTATAGTGGGAGGTGACCGCGCATGTTTACGTGTTTAAGGGTGCTCTTGGGAGTGAGGTGTCATGTAAGAATGTTAAAGAGCTCCTTGAAATCCTGCAGTAGAAAATTAACAGGCCTAAACCACCGATAAAGCAAAGATAGGTCGCATTATGAAGGTGTGCTCCTGAAAAGGTAGAGGCACTTGGTGCAGGACAGAAAGGCGCTCTGCAGCCGATCCTTGTGTGTTGTTAACCACTTCCCAAGTGGTGACAGAAACAGGTTAGCTGCAGGGTCACCCAATTCATGTGCCCTTTACATGAGAGCCTTGGCCTTTTCCTGGTTCCTGGCTCCTTTGGAAGTCTGATGAGACCTGTAGTGGTTTCAGAGACCCCGAAGCCTGTGGGAGGGTTCTAGGCCTCAGGGCGTCGGAGTCTCCAAGAAGACCCCCCCCAGTCTGCCCCTGCCAGGAGGCTCTGCCTGACAACTCACGTCCACCCGCTGCCCCTGCTGCCCTGCCCTTCTTACCTCATATCGTAACCCGTTGGCCAGAATTCCAGTTCTGCCATAGTCTGTGCAGTTTAACAGCTTTTTCGAGATGTAATTTATGTGCTGTAAAAATCACTGGTTTAAAGTGTACAAGTCAGCGGGTTTTAGTATATTTCCTAAGTTGTACAACATACCATAATCTAATTTGAAGACCTGTTTATCCCCAAAGGAAACCCTGAGTCCCTCAGTAGCCACTGGCCACCTCCCTTGCAGCCCCTATCTGCTTTCTGCCCCTGCACGTCGGCCGCTCTGGACAGCTCAGATAAATGGAATCAGATGTGACTGGCTTCTTTACTTCAAGTGTTTTCAAGGTTCATCCACGTGGGAGCATGTCTCAGCACTTCATTTCCTTTATTGCTCAGTAATATCCCCTCCCTCGGACACACCACGTTTTGTTGAGGGACACTCGGGTGGTTTCTACTTTGGGGCTCTTGTAAATGGTGCTGCTGTGAGCATTTGTGTGGATGTGTGTTTTCATGTCTCTTGAGGAGAGAGACGCCTGTCGGAGTGCAATTGCTGGGCGAGATCTTTCTTTGGCCCGACCGTATAGACTTCTGGAGCTGGGAAGATGGAATCAACAGGAAAATGTGTAAGTGGATAGATATTTGCCAAGTTGCCCTTAAAAAGGTTATTAACAGGGTCTGAGTGCCCATATTCTCATTTACTACAGCACTAGGCGTTAGCAAACATTTAATATTATGAGTTTGAGATAAAAAGTACATTCATTTGCCTTTACATTTCTTAAATCATACCTGAAATGGAACTCTTTTTTTCATGTGGTCATTTGCTTTTTTTTTTTAACTGCTTGTTTCTTTCTTGTTTTTTAACTGCTCCTTCGCCTGCTTTTCTATTGGACTATTTGATAATTAAATAAATAATAAGTTTGATGTAAAGCAAATTAGCCATTTGTTGTGAGTTGCACATATTTCTCCTGGATTGTTTGCTTTTTGACCTTGTTTATGGTCTTTTTGCCGGGTTGAAGTCTTGAGTTTTTGTCTATTCAGATGTATTTGTCTGCTCTCCGAAGGCTTCCACGCAAATAAATAAATAAAATCTTAAAAAAAAAAAAGATAATAATGAGCCTCTTTTCGAAACTTCAAAAAAGAAAAACATAGTTGAAGCTAAATGGCAGAAAGATAAATTTGTTCAAAGTGATGGGTATAGTAGGTTCATTATACTGTTCTCTTTTATGAGTATTTGCAGTTAAAAATGGCCCTATGGCCTCCCACATCCCCCCATTTAAAAAAATTCTAAAATCACATCCGCATTTTTTTCTCTTATTAAAATTTCAAAAAATTTTTCAAATTTGTAGTTGGTAGAAAAAAATAAGCCAACGCCCCAACCCACTAGTTGTTCACTCTCCCTACACTTGGATTTAAGCATATGAATAACACATCCTGTCTGCTTCCCACCATTTTGTTCATGGACATTTTCAAACACAGAAAAGTTGAAAGCACTTTACAGTGCACCCATATGTCCACCTTAGAGTCTGCTGTTAACACTTTACTATAGTCATTCTGTCACACATCCGTCCGTCCATCGGTCCATCTTTTGTGTGCATGTCCCGGGGCATTGCAGATCAGCACATACTTCCTTAAATACTTCACCATAAATGTTACTAACGAGAGTTCACTGTTGGTTTTTAATTTTGAGGTGATATTTACACACAATGGAATGTATAAATCTTGAGTAAACAGTCTGTGTTTTGACAAATCCTACATCTCCTATCAGGCTTTACCATCACCCCAGAAAGTTCCCTCCTATTCCCACCCCCGCCAATCAATTCCAGCTCCCTCTTCCCTTTCACCTTCTCCGAGGCAAGGAGTGTCCTGGGTATTTCCTGCTATAGATTAGTTTTGCCTGTAACAGAACATCATGTAAATGCAGCAGGTACTCTTCTGGTAAGATTTCTTTCACTCAGCCTAATGTTTCTGAGGTTTATCCACGTTCTTGCGTGTCTCAGTTGCCCACTATATAAATACATGAGTTTGTCCATCCTTCTATTGATGAACATCTGCACTTTTTCCATTTTTAGCTATCATGAATATAGTTGTTATGAACATTCTTGTACAAATCTTTTTGTGAATGTCTTTTCCTTTATCTTAAGTAAATACCTAGGCGTGCAAAGTGTGTTCTGTTTTATGAGAAACTTCTGGATTCTCCTCTAAGAGGCTGTCCCATTTTGTGTTCCCACCGGTGCTGTATGAGAGCCTGGCCCTGCATCCTCATCAGTGTTTGGTGTTACTAATCTTTTTAATTTTAGCCATTTTGATGGTTTTTTTAGTGATAACTCGTTGTGGGTTTTTTAAGATTTTATTTATTTGTTTAGAGATAGTGGGGGGGACAGAGGGAGAGGACGCGAAAGAACCTCAGGACTCCCGCTGAGCACGAGTCGGACTGGGGGCTCGATCCCCTGCCCCTGAGATAGTGACCTAGCCAAAATCAAGAGTCAGTCAGATGCTTAACCAGCTGAGCCACTAAGGTGCCCCTGGTAGTTCTGTTATTTCTTGAGGAACCTCCCTGTTTTCCATAGTGGCTGCGCTGATTTACATTCCCACCAGCCGGTGTACAAAGGTTCCCTTTTTTCCACACCCTTGCCAACACTTGTCAGATTGTGATGATTAGTAATGTTGAGCGTCTTTTCATGTTCCTGTTGGCCACCTGGAGGTCTTTGGAAAAATGTCTCTCCTAGTCCCTGCCCATTTTTTAATTGGGGTATTTATTTGGTTTTTTGGTGTTGAGTTGTATACGTTTTTTTTAAAATATATTTTGCATATTAACCTGTTATCTAATATTGTATGATCTGCAAATATCTTCTCCCATTTGGTAGGCAGCCTTTTCATTTTGTTGATGGTTTCCTTTGCTGTGCAAAAGCATTTTAGTTTCATATAATTCCATTTGTTTGTTTTGACTTTTGTTTCCCTTGCCTGAGGAGACTGGTCCAGAAAAATGTTGCTAAAACCAATGTCAAAGAGCTATTGCCTATGGTGTCTTCTGGGAGTTTCATGGCTTCAGGTCTCACATTCAGGTCTTTAGTCCATTTTTAATTTTTTTGTGTATGGTGTTAGAAAGTGGTCCAGTTTTCCCAGCACCATGTTTTGAAGAGACTGTCTTTTCCCTGTTGTATATTCTTGCCTCCTTTGACATAGATCGGTTGACCATGTACGTGTGAGGTTTTTCCTGGGCGCTCTATTCTGTTGGTCTCTGTGTCTGTTTTGTGCCAGTACCATACTGTTTTGGTTCCTATAGTTTCATAGTGTAGTTTGAAATCAGAGAGCAGAATTCTAGCCTAATTGTTGTTTCTGAAGATTGCTTTGGCTATTTGGAATCTTTTGTGGTTCCATACAAATTTTAGGATTCTTTCTTCTAATTCTATGAAAAATGCCTTTGGTATTTTGATAGGGATTGTGCTGAATCTCTAGATTGCGTTGGGTAGTATGAGCATTTTAACAATATTAATTCTTCCAGTCTGAGAACGTGGAATATCTTTCCATTTATTTGTGTCTTTTCCAGTTTCTGTCATTGTGTCTTATAATTTTCAGAGTACACATCTTTCACCACCTTGGTTAAATTTATTCCTAGGTATTTTGATATTCTCTTAAGGCAGTTGTGTTTGTTTTAAAGATTTATTTATTTATTTATTTGAAAGAGCGAGAATGAGAGAGAAAGAGAGAGCACATGAGAGGGGGGAGGGTCAGAGGGAGAAGCAGACTCCCTGCTGAGCAGGGAGCCCGATGCGGGACTCGATCCTGGGACGCCAGGATCATGGCCTGAGCCGAAGGCAGTTGCTCAACCAACTGAGCCACCCAGGCGCCCCTCTCTTAATGCAGTTGTAAACGGGATTGTTTTCTTAATTTTTTTCTGATAGCTCATTATTAGTGTGTAATAACACAACTGATTTCTATGTTAATTTTGTCATTTGTGATTACTGAATTCATTTATAAGTTCTGATAGTTTTTTGGTGGAGTCTTTAGGGTTTTACGTATTCTAGTATCATGTGATCAGTAAGTAGTGATAGTTTTACTTCTTCCTTTCCAATGTGCATGTGCCCCCTCCCCCTGCTTTAAGGCCTTCTAGAAGACACTTGGTCACATGGAGAGGCATGAGGACCATTTTCCTTAGAATCCCATGACTAGCATTGCTCTGCACGAGGTTGATTGAGCTCTTTTCAGATCCCAGGGAGATTACATCAGTCAGTCTACTGGAAAACCGGGACAGGTTTTTCTCTCCACACTAGGGAAAAAACTGCCACTCGTGTGGCAGGATGGACAGTGATTTGTATCTATCTTTTTATCTACCTACCTACCTTTTTTTTTTTTTAACTGAAGGATGGTTGACACCCAGCGTTCCGTTAGTTTCAGGTGTACAGCATAGTGATCCCACAACTCCTCACGGCACGCTGTGCTCACCCCAAGTGCAGCCACCGTCTGTTGCCGTCCAGTGCGATTGCACCACCACCCACTATCCCCTGTGCTGTGCTTTCCACGCCCGCGACTTACTCCATAACGAGAGCGTCCCTCCTACTCCCCTCCACCCGTTCTTGCCCATCCTTCCAGCCCCCTTCCCTCTGTCAGCCACCACTTTGTTCTCTGTATTTATGAGTCTGTTTCTGGGGGGGGTTTTTTGGTTTTAGGTTCCACATGTAAGGGAGACCATATGGTATTCGTCTCCCGTGGAATACCCTCTAGGTGCATCCCTGTTGCAGATGGCAAGATCTCACTCTTCTTCCATGGCTGAATATTATTCCCGTGTATGTGTGTACCACGTCTTTATCCATTCACTCGTCAGTGGACACTTGGGTTGCTTCCAGATCTTGGCTGTTGTAAATAATGCTGCAGTAAATGTAGGGATGCATACATCTTTTCGAAGTAGTGTTTCATTTTCTTTGGGTAAATACCCAGCGGTAGAATTCCTGGATCGTATGGTATTTCCATTTTTAATTTTTTGAGGAGCCTCCGCACTGTTTTCTACAGTGGCTGCACCAATTTACATTCCCACCAGCGGTGCGCCAAGGGCTCCCTTTTCCCCAGGTCCTCGCCAACATTTGTTATTTCTTTTTGAGGCTAGCCATTCCGACTCCTGTGAGGCAGTATCTCATTGTGGTTTTAATTCCCATTTCCCTAATGATTCGTGACGTTGAGCGTCTTTTCATGTGTCTGTTGGCCATCTGCATGTCTTCTTTGAGAATATGTTTATTCAGGCCCTTTACCCAGTTTTAAATCAGATTATTTGGTTGAGCCAAATAAGTGTTTTTATATATTTTGGATACTAACCCGTTATCAGATACAGCATTCGCACACACCTTCTCCTGCTCCGTAGGTTGTCTTTCTATTTTGTTGGTGTCCTTCACTGTTAAGCAGCTTTTTATCTCGGTGCCGTCCCTTCCCTGAGGAGACACGTGTAGGAAAATGTTGCCAAGGTTGAGGTCAAAGAGGTTTTCTCTGAGGAGTTTTATGGTTTCAGCCTTCGATCCATTTGGGATCTATTTTGTGTGTGGTGTGAGAAAGTGGCCCGGTCTCATTCTCCTGCATGTGGCTGTCCAGGTCTCCCAGCACCATTTGTTGAAGAGATTCTTTTCCCCATTGGATATTCTTGTCTCCTTTTTCTTTTTCTTTCTTCAAAGAATGGATTCATACTCCTCTGTCGGACTATTTGGCTGTGACCAGCACTTCCAGCACTGTGGTGGATAAAAGCATCTTGTTCCTGATCTTAGAGGAGAAAGCTTTCAGTTTTTGACCATCGAGGGTGATGTTAACTGTGGGGTTGTTGTATATGACCTGTATTATGTTGCGGTCCACCTTCCAGTTTCTGCATAGTTCGTTCTTTCATAAACTCTCCTATCTTTACTGCGTAATCAGTCGCTCCATTAACATGTATGTGAAAACAGACAGCCGCCTTAACCATACAGACGAGATGGATGAGCAAGCCAAGGGCTGCCGGCCCTCCCTGCGCTGCTTCACCTCTTCGTGACACGGCTTCTGCCGGTTGCCAGAGTTGTTCTCCACTTTCTCCCCGTCTTTCACAGTTGCTTCTGCCTCCACCTCTCCATCGAGATTTGTCAAGATCGCCCGCTAACATCCGTGTCTGTAGCTCCGGTGACTGCGCCACGCCGCAGCCGCTCTGGGCACAAGTTGCCCTTTCTTTACCACACCGTCTTCCGTCGGCTTCGGGGTCACAGGGGCCTGGCTTTCCTCTCTCACTCAGTCTCCGTTGCTGGCTTTCCTCCTCCTCTGCCTGACCTTGAGCTGTTTCGGTGCCGCCCAGGGCCCTGGGCCTGGTTCTCTCCCTGGCCTCAGTGCCATGCTCTTGTTCACCACTCCCTCCTTGCGCCTGGAGCTGGTGGGCAGCGCCTGATTGTCTGTGTCCAGTGGCTGAAGGAAATAAGGTTGTGTCCGACAGAGGAGTACGAATCCATTCTTTGAAGAAAAAGACAGTCAGTTCTCATTGTTTCTGGTAGTCCCATTCTGTCAAGTTGCCGTGGACTCTGAACTAGCGAATACTGAAGAGTTGCTCCCAGGGTTAGGTTCCTGTGAGCCTTTCCATCAAGTGATGAATACGTGAGCTTGTTTTATGTGTTTCTATTTAAAGGCATCTTATTTGAATACATATTGTTGATTTATTAACAATGAACTCATGGCAGCAACGCTGTAACTCATGCTAAACAAAGCTTAACTGATGCACGTCGTTCTCTGGGAGGCACATCGCAGCCTGCTCGCCCTTGGGAGCACCAGACGGCGCTGGGGCCGGGGGCCGGCTTAAACTGGGGGGTCAGCACGGAGCGGACCGTGCAAGGACAGCTGTTCACAGGGTGAGCTGGAAACAAGAAAGCAGAGTGTACCGCCCTGTCCGGCTTCATCTGGGAACGTGTGCATCCGGCACCTCAACATTTTTTTTGGCTGTTTTGTGAGTGTCCATGGAAGGACTGTAGAAGCACCACAAGTGCTAATTTTGGGGGGTTACAAATACACTTCAGCAACCAGGCAAATTTACAGATACAGAATCTGAATAATGAGGATCAACTGTATTTGAGAATAAGTTGTTTTCACCACTGATTTAACTTAGAGGGGCAGTGAACTTAAATAATATTTACTTATTTTATAAGAAATCAATGTCCCATAGGCCAACTTCTCTTCACTGTTTCCCAGTCCTACCACGGGTAAAGCTGAGGCTGCAGCTCTTGTTTCACCATTGAGGAAATGGGTACCGGGTCTTGAAACTAGTAAACAGCGGAGTCAGGACTGCAGTCTGATTCCCACGAGGGGCCTGCCTCTCTTGGTCCCCGTCACACCCCCCGACGTGCTGAGGATTGTGGCACTGTGCTCAAGCTAGAACGAGCACACTTGGACATCACCACCCGAGAGCGCAGTACTCCTTCAACCACTGGCACAAACATCGTGGGTAGCATTAGCCCACTTTTTAGGTAGGACCTTAGTCAAGAGATTATTGTGTTTTGTTTAATGGTATTTTGAAACGTTTGGGAAATAACCCGGAATCTAATCCTAGGTCTATTTTCAATCATCTGACAAACTGATAACCAACTACTCTGGGGCCAGGCGGTACCAGACCTGGGGGTACAGCCTGACCTGGCCAGGGACACCACCGGTTGCCCAGTGGTAGTGTGATAACTGCCAGAATGAGAAGCAGAGAACGTGATTAATTAAGAGCGTCCCAAACAGTCATTAAATCCTGTAGAGGGAGACTTGGGATGGGGATGGAGGAAGCACCCCCAGCCCCTGGGCCTACACGGCCAGCCTCCTCGCGCAGCCAAGTGTGGCGACCAGGAGCCCTCCCAGCAGCTTCTGGTCATAATGTGGTGTCCCCGCCAGTTTCCGGGGGCGCGCTAGTCAGAGAAAGCGAGTATTGGGCCCTGAAGGACATTCTCACTGCGTACGATCAACATTCTGGCTTCGGATCGGTCTCATCTGAGTTTGGTCACCCTGGCGATCAAGCGCTGCCATGTGCCGGACAGCATTGCGAAGGCTAGAGACCTGCTCATCAGTAAAGAAAGAGCACGCATCCTGCCTGTGTGTGGCAGCAGGACCTCGCGTGATTCGGCCCTTCAGCTGAGAGTCAGGTCCTAGGAGGGATTGGCCACTTTCTGAGATGCTGCCAGGGTGGGAGCTGCAGACACCTGCTCTGTTTGCATCAAGGTTAGCCTGCTGCTGAGGGAAGGAGACGTTGTGTTTTGTGTAAAAGTGACTGTGAATCAGACCGTTGATTTCACTGCCTATTCCATTCTAAGTAATGGCAAAATCCTGTAGTTTTTCCCACAGGCACGTATTAGGTCACTTTGTACATACGTGACTCTGGCTGTCACCCAGTGTGCGAGCACCTCGTCATGCTGAGCACATCAGGCCATCACATCTATATGGAAACGACTGATACCAGGCATTTTCCTAGAAATAGTTTCTCTCTCTCTTTCTTTTAAAGATTTTATTTATTTTAGAGAGAGAGCAAGCAGGGGGAGGGGCAGAGGGAGAGGGAGAGTCTCAAGCCGACTCCTCACTGAGCGCGGAGCCCAGTGCGGGCCTTGATCCCAGGACCCTGAGATCATGACATGAGCCAAAACCAAGAGTCGGGCGCTCAACTGGCTGAGCCACACAGGCGTCCCTAGAAATAGTTTTGTCTTAATAAAAGGTCCCTTGGAGCTTGTTCTTTCGTTTTCTCTAGTGTTTGGGTTTCTAACCTAACTTAAGCGTGTCTTTGTTACACCATTTAAATCCAGCAACAGAGCTAACGGAAAGGAATCCTTTCGAGTAACTTTGTATTTTGTCTTTTGTGTGAGTTTTCACATTAGGGCATCTGATTTACAGTGGAAACATTGCTGAGGCTTCAGATAGTCAGACCTTCCAGGTCCCCTGGGCTGGACCTGTCTGGTCATCTGTGTTCTGTGTGCCCCACTCCGGTCCCGAGAGATTGGGTACGACCTCAGGTCACTGTTGGATTGAGGAACAGGTGTGTGCTTGAAACACCTGGCGCAGCCGTACTTCCGATGGCACAGACAGGCCGCGTGCGGAAGTAACGTGGATTGTTGCCTCTGTGATTTTTCTACAATCCAGTCTGCTCTTTGCTTCTAGATCTGAACTTAACAGGTATTTACTGCTAAAACAAGGGCAGAAATAAAGACTGGGGACATGGGGCATTTACTGGAGATGGGGTGGGTGTGAGGTGATATCTGTGGAGGGTCTGTTGTATCTGGTATTTCAGTGCAAGATGCTGTGTGCACTCTTTTTAACTCGTCATCCTATGAATAGGGGTGTCCCCACTTGAAGTGGGGAGCAGGGAGGTAATAGGTGTAGAGTGCTGGCTATGGGCCGGTATCTGCAACCCCTCTTAACAGTAACGGAGAGGAGCTGTGATCCCCATTTTACGTATGAGGAAGACAAGACGTGGAAAGATCGAGTCATGTAGAGATTACCTGGGGCCCATGATTTGTCAGGAAAGGGCCAGGACCGCAGATGCCAGCAGGGAAATGAGGCCTCATTCCTCATGGAGCTCGTGTTCCAGGGTGTGTATAAGGAGCCACCCAGTGAGCAGGATGATGTGAGAGAGGAACGGGGAGGGGGAGCAGGGAGACCCGGTGAGCAGTCTGTCCGTGGCTCATAAGCGGTGAGCGTGGCCCCAGTCTGTCTGCCCACAAGCTGACTTCCGCACTCTGCCGTGTTCTGGGACCGTCCCCACAGCCCAGTCCCATCACCAGCCAGCCACTGTGTCAGCCCGTGGTGCTCTGCTGGACGTGTGTGTTTACTGAGAAATGCATTTGTGTGTGTGAGCGCATTGCACCTGTTGGCCTGAATACATACATACGTTTTTTCTTGCTTTCAGCTGATACTGAAGATGTGTGCATTGTAGAAAGATTGTTTTCAAGCAGCTTAGTGGCCATCGTTAGCCTCAAAGCTCCTAGGAAGCTCAAAGTTTGCCACTTTAAGAAAGGAACCGAGATCTGCAACTACAGCTACTCGAATACCATCCTGGCTGTGAAGCTGAACAGGCAGGTGAGTGACACTCGACCCCGACTGCCAGGTGCTCTGTCCGTGTCTCACTGTTCAGACACTGTCCGTGTCTGACAGCCCTTGGCTGTCACTGCCATTGCAGTTTCCTGCAGTGGTCTAGGAAAGCTGACAGTCCCGGTCCCGCAGCCCTTGGCCCCGGCACCGCTCACCTCACACCACCTCCTCGACTCAGCTCTGTTTTCTCAGCAGTTTGCTCAGAGCACGCCGTCCCTTGCTCTTGCCAGGCTGTTTTCCTCATCCATCGAGACACGAGCTGTAGCATTTCTCTGAATGCCATATGCTCATCCATAGAGCTGTGTCATGGTTTGTTCACCTTCTCTCGCTTTTATAGGTGTTACTTTGAAAAAGTCTGCTAGCATCATTTTCCCGTTTTCTTCTTAATTTCTCTTTTAAACTTTACTTTTAAGGTGACTTACTCTTTTTTTTTTTTTTTTTTTATCTTCCCCAAACTCACAAGAATGTCTGGCACTTGGGGGCGCCTGGGTGGCTCTGTCGGTTAAGCCGCTGCCTTCGGCTCGGGTCATGATCCCAGGGTCCTGGGATCGAGCCCCACGTCAGGCTCCCTGCTCGGCGGAGAGCCTGCCTCTCCCTCTCCCTCTGCCTGCTCCTCTGCCTACTTGTGCTCTCTTTCTATCTCTCTGTTAAATAAATAAATAAAATCTTTAAAAAAAAAAAAAAAAAGAATGTCTGGCACAGAGTATGGACTTGGTGGCTAGCACTTGAGTTTATTTCATGAGAGCACCTCATGGCTTTTGCTTCCCCACAAAATGTAACACCGCCCCGAAGATCCTTTAGCTTTTCTGTGACAAGCGCATGTTCCACGCAGGGAAAGCTAATGAGGTTGGTGGATGTGAGACGCACGTCACCACGGTGGGGGTGGGGGTGGGGGTGGGGGGCCCGCAGTGTGCTGGCTGAGTAGATGGTTGCGGTGGAGGCCTGCTGGGGTTGCTCTGTGAACTGAAGGACATGGTTACAGTGGGAAATTACAAGGCATAACATGTCGAACATTTCTTTAAACGTAAAACATACACGTGTACATTCACGCACCAACTAACGTGGCGCTGCATGCCTGCCAAGGTGTCTTTCTTGCATGAACCATCCCCTTGGTGCATCGGCTACAAGTACATTCCTCTTTAAAGTGGAGTGTGAACTTAGACACCTGCAGATAATGCGAGCACAGCATGAGTTTAGAGACTTTAGAAACCCCTAGGCTTTTATCTCCGTCTTGCCATGCTTCATTCAACATGGGTTTTTGAAAGCAACTGACCTTTACCAGATGTGTCCAAGGCACTTGCTCTGATTTTCATGAGGGGAGGGTGAACAAAAACAAACTGAAAACCCAAACCGTACCTTCCTTAGCTATAGTTTACCAGTTTCTGCAGTCGCGCACTCGATCGCGTGGTTGGAGGGCCTGGTGCAGTTGGGCAGAAGTGGTTGTGGGAGCAGACGCAGCTGGTGTGGACACTCCTGGGTTGGTAGCTGAGGCACACGGCGCTGCAGGAAAGCGGCCTGGTCACAGCCAGGGTCCACTGGGCCGCGCGTGTCCAGTCTGCCTGGTATTCTGGAAGGAGCCAGGGGCGTCTTCCGCCAGGAGTCGATTAAGTAAAGGTGGGAGGAAGGATCGTATTGGCTCTTGATGTTTGGTTTTCTGTTTCTTCTCTCTTTCCTAGCGGCTAATAGTATGCCTGGAGGAGTCTCTCTATATACACAACATTCGGGACATGAAAGTCCTGCACACGATCAGGGAGACCCCTCCCAACCCTGCAGGTAAGCTCACTGTGGGAAGAACGTTCACTTTTCTGATTCTACCTTTTAAAGATAAGCTATTTTCTCCTTGTAGGTTCCACCGGGATAGATGGCTTTTGAAAGTATTGATCTTAAACCAGGCAAGCTACCTTCCTTCTGCTGCTGGTCTAGTGATCACATAAATCATTGGTTTCGTCAGCTTCCAATTCTGAGGCTGCTGATCAGTTCCCACCATGGCCTTCAGCCTGTTTTTATAACCCTCCTGTCCCCTGAGGAGGTGGTTTGGGGTTGTGGCACTTGAAACAGACCAGCACAGCAGCTCCCAAGGCTGTGTCTGAGCCCCTTTGCTTTCTCCAGTCTCTGTTGGGCAGATGCTAACTTGCGTGTAGCAACGAAACGGGGACCCCTCTGGACCCAACTCTCCGTGTTTGCCTCCTTGTGTTACCGCAGGCTTGTGTGCACTGTCCATACACAATGACAATGGTTACTTGGCGTACCCAGGCAGTGCCACCATCGGAGAGGTGCAGGTCTTCGACACCATGAACTTGGTGAGACTCCTTCTGTACCGGGGTCCCTCTTGCCAGTGTCCCCGCTCTCTGCAACAAGCACGTGGCGCCATTGGTGTCCGCCTTTTCCTTGGCTCGGCAAGGCGGGTTTCACTGCCACCTTCTTAATGGCAGAGCAGGTCTGGGCGACCTCTGCAGATTTCTGCCCGTGCTACCACGGCGCAGAGCTCCCGGCAGTGTGGCTGTTTGGAGGAATGGAGGGAGCTCTAAAGACTTCATGGATCCAGTGCTTGGCTTTCTGGAAGGTTTCGAGCAGCATTTCCTCGGGCCCCTCCCCCAGTAATTCCGGTGCATGCGGTTCTCTTATTGACTGGGATGGGGTTTTAGTCACAGCCACTTGGCACTTCAGCCTGAGGACCAGTGGCGGTGTGGGGTGCGGTCTCGCCGCGTGGCGGCCACGTCACATTGGTTTTGCCTTCCGTGGTTTTGCCTTCCAGAGAGCTGCGAACATGATCCCAGCTCACGACAGTCCTTTGGCAGCGCTGGCGTTTGACTCCAGTGGAACCAAGCTCGCCACTGCCTCGGAGAAGGTGCGTCTGCTGTGGCCCGGTAGGAAACTGGCTCGGGGGTTCGGCGCGCTTCCACTCACACAGCCAGGGCACCACACGAGTTTCTGTGCCGACCGGCTCCCAGAGAAGCACACGTAGCTCCCCGCTTGGAGCGCGCTCTCTGCCGCCGGAGCACCCATGTTCGGGGTGGGCGTGCAGAATCGTGCAGAGGAGGTGTGCGTGTGTAAGCAGCACCCCCGGCCGGTGTGCTTCTCGGGGACGCACTAGCGTGTGCCGTGCCACAGACGTACTTCCGGCCAGGGCAGGTGTGAACACATTTCCGTGTGTTTCCTTTTCTTCTTTTTCTGTTACTTAACAAAATTGTGATCATACCATACGTGTAATTTACTGTTTCCTTTCACTCTGCATAATGTTAGATTTCTCGAAGTTAAAAAACACTTCTAATGGCTGTACAGTATTCAGTCGTGGTTTACTTGAACGTTTATATTGTTCCTAACATTTAGATTGCAATAATATAATAACATTTGGAATATAGATAATTCTTACATATAAATCTTTTTTTTCCTGCATCTTTATTCACTTGAGAGATTCCAGTGAGTGGGTGCCTCGGCTCAGTTGGTTGAGCATCTGACTCTTGGTTTCGGCTCAAGTCATGATCTCGGTGCTGAGATCGAGCTCCACGTTGGGCTCCGTACTGGGTGAAGAGCCTGCTTAAGATTCTCTCTCTTCTTCTACCCCTCCCCCCCACAAAAAGAAAGAGAGAGAGAGAGTCCAATGGGCAGACTTCCTGGGTTAAAAGGATGTGGTCTTTTAAAGTTCTCTCCACGTAGGGGCAGAGTGACTTTGGCCCTCCTCCAGCTTCCTGACAGCAAAGGGTCCTCGCTCTCTCCAGGCATGGCTGCTACATCTTGTCCTTGGCTGCTCCTCTCATCTCGATAATCCCCGCTCTCTGGCCTTGCTCTTGACGATCTCATTTGTTCTGGCTTGTTCCTCTCCTCCAGACACCAGTACTGGCTTTTCAGTTGCCTAGTTTTGTTTTGATGCTCTCTCGCTAAAAAAAAACACCTACAGTAGCCTCCCTCCTGTTGCCTCTCCCCTTGGCCCACTCAACCAAATAAGATCTGAGAAAAGTCAGCTCACTCCAGCTTTCCTGCGTGGGTCTCTGTGCTTGCCTGTCATCCGAGTTTCTGTAAGGAGAGTGCTGCCGTCTGTGATCACTTAGTCCTCGGGAATACAGATCCTTTACATTCATGATCCCATTCCTTCCCGTCAGCAAGGTAAACACTGTCTCATTTCATATCAGGGGCTTAGAGATGTTAAATAATTTGCTCAGTCACCAAGTTGGGCAGCGACAGAGGCTTGGACTCTAAGCCTGACTTTGCTTTTAAATACCACTGGCTGATGACACTTCTGGATTGTCCATTTCTACCGAAGTGGCCGTGAGATTCTGTTACGCCTTGGTTCATAGTCTCAGCTCCATAGCTTTCATTAGGTCCTGGAAGCTCCCTAAAGCACTTTGTGGAATCTCAAGGCCATTAGGAATAGAACGATTTGGGGCGCCTGGGGGGCTCGGTCGTTGGGCGTCTGCCTTCGGCTCAGGTCATGGTCCCGGGGTCCTGGGATCGAGCCCCGAATCGGGCTCCCTGCTCCGTGGGAAGCCTGCTTCTCCCTCTCCCACTCCCCCTGCTTGTGTTCCCTCTCTCGCTGTGTCTCTCTCTGTCAAATAAATCAAAAATTAAAAAAAAAAAAAAAAAAAAAAAAGGAGCGGAACGATTTTTTTCCCCCTGGGCTAGGAAGAGCAATCTTTTGATTTGTTTTTAACCCCCCAATGGCCTCCCCCATCCTGCTGGGTGCTGGGGCCGTGCCTAGGTATATGCTTAGTCCTGCTTTCAGGGAGCGCAACCAGGCTGGGACCAGCAGCCCTTGGTAACTAGTATTATGCAGTAGATAAGCCAGTAAAAAAAAAAATCTCTAAATCAGAAAGTTGAGACTACAAAGGATCAAATCTTCACTGTGGTTATTTTGGTATGTGATTGTGCTGTTTTTATCCTTTTAATTCTCAAGAATTACAAACTCACTTGGTATCCTTTTATCCAGAGAGAATCACTGTCTTTAAAAAACATTTTATGTTAGGGGCGCCTGGGTGGCTCAGTCGTTAAGCGTCTGCCTTCGGCTCAGGTCATGATCCCGGGGTCCTGGGATCGAGCCCCGCATCGGGCTCCCTGCTCCGTGGGAAGCCTGCTTCTCCCTCTCCCACTCCCCCTGCTTGTGTTCCTGCTCTCGCTGTGCCTCTGTCAAATAAATAAATAAAATCTTAAAAAAAAAACAAACATTTTATTTTAAAGATTTATTTTAGAGAGCAAAAGAGAGAGAGAGTGTGTGCCCGCATGCAGGTGAGGGGCGGGGCAGGGGGTGGTCCTCCTGCTGAGCATGGGGCCTGACTCCGGGCTCCATCTATAATTCGGTTGTTTATAGTTTATTATTAACAGTTTTTATACTAAACAGTTTGAACCTTCCAAAATGTGTCAGGTTACACGTTCCTGCCTCGCGAATTTGAAATACTGCCTGTTTTCAGCTTTTCCATTTTGTTCTAGGAGTCTCTTTCTTGTTGTGCTGTTTTATTACTGTAGCTTGCTAGTATTCTTTTAACATTTCATTGTTGAAAGTCCCATTTGCGTTCACTTTCTGGGCCCTTCTCTCTTACTCCCCCAGATGTCCAAGTCCTGTCTCTCTGGCCACAAAGGCCCTGTTACTCTGGGGGAGGCAGGACTGGGGGGTGCGCCAGGGACTCTGGCATCTCCAGAGTGCCTCACCTCCGGCCGGGAAGGGCAGCAGCTCGTCTGCTCGCTCACAGACTCCTCTGCCCGGTCCTGGAAGCGCCCCCTGCTCAGTAACTCAGCCTGAAGTACAAGGAACGATGTCGGGGGTGCTGCAGACCTCTCAGACCTCAGCTGAGTTAGGTGGTGCCTCCCGACGTGCAGTTGGTGGTGTGTGTGAGGTGAAACGTCACGGGACTCAGGAATAACTAGAGCTGTTGGACATGTGACGTCAAGGCTGTTGGTGTTTGGGAGAAGCAATGAGTCCTGGTGGTGGCTGAATCTAAAGGAAAGAGGAAATGTGCAGTCGGGGGTGGCAGCGGGAACATGTGTTTCCCCCTTGTGTTTCCTTCAGAATCTAAGGAGAAGGAGACACGGGCTGGGTTTCCTCGGCTACAGTCTTCTTTCTTTCTTTTTCCACCTGTCACAGGGGACCGTGATTAGGGTATTCTCCATTCCAGAGGGACAAAAACTCTTTGAGTTCCGGAGAGGAGTTAAGAGGTAAGATACGTAAGTCTTCGGAATTGATCTGGAGCTAACATTTGGACTTCAGTTCTGTTTTCTCTGGGTCAACAAGTGGAGACTTAGAGCGGCCCTGGGAACCCTATTTAAATGCATAAGCGCTTTGAACCCAGCTGGGTGGTGAGGGGAGGCTTTGGAGTCCTCCTGAGGGGTAGAGGAACGTTTTTATAAAGCGAACTGATTTTCCTTTGTCTGTGATCCCACCTGAACAGAGGGCAATGGCCGGGCAGCCCGGGAATCAGGAAGAAGTGGCCTGTGGGGCTGCGTGGCTTCCTCCACCTGGTCTGAGGTGGCAGGCCAGTGACTTCCTGACCTGGCCAGCATGCTCCTGCCCTGCTTCTCTGCCCTGAAAGCCTGCCCCCGGCTCCCCTCCACCCCGTCACCTCTTACTTCCCTGTCCGTCTGCACACCTCCCTTCCTTGACGCCAGCTCCGGAGAAAGGACCGTCCATCCTGCTTAGGCCTGGATCCTCTGCCGCAGGACTGGCGCCGGGGATCTGGTCCCCATTCCAGGGGGGCAGCTGAGAGTACCCACCTCAGGGCGGGAGCTGGGCCAGGAGGTGTTCCAGAACCGCCCCCTCCTCCGGGGACCTCGCGCCGTGTCACCGCTCCCTCGCGTCTGCAGGGTCCTTCCCACAGACAGCACACGCGTGCTTTGGCGTCCCAGCTCCTGTACCCCAGCCCCTCCCCATCACTGCCTCCCGTGTTTCTTTCTTTTTTTCCCTTGGTTTTCCTTACACCGCACCATTCTAGATTTGTCATCTTTTGTTGTTCCTGCTCCTTTTCCTCTTCCCGTACCTCACTTCTGCCCCAGAGCCTCGCTCATGCCACCCTGTGCAGTCCCCCAGGCCCCTGCGCTGTGGCGTCGGGGTGCTGCTGACTCCTCGCCCACATTTGTAGCCCAGGCTGCTTTCCGAGCGACCAGCCGGAACGTGCCCATCGTCGCTCGCGTGCCTTACTGGTAAACACTGCCACTGTCATCGACTGGGTCCCTGAGTCAGAGGGGCTCGACACTGGCCCCTTTCTCCCTTCCAGTTAGGTAGCAGGGGTGCCGGCGCCCCGGGTCAGTCCCACCGCCCCCATCCCCCCGGCGCCCCCGCCCGGTTTGGATCGCCACCGTGACCTGTCGTGTGCCTTGGTCTCTGCTGTTGGCCCCTCCGGTCCGTTCTTCAGACTGTTGTCCCCGTTGCTCTTCGAGGGTGTCCGCGCAATCGGCACACGCCGTGTGGAGCCTTCAGGGCCCGCCTCACGCCGGTAGGGCTGACTCCAGACCCCTGAGCCGGGCCTCCCACGCTCTGCTTTTTCAGCTCTGTCTTCCCCGTCGCTCCTAACTCCTGCCACACCAAACAGTGGTTCCGCCAAGGAGTGACCTGTCTGCATGGGTTCTCCTGTGCTGCTGCCGACACCCGTGCCCGGGCCGACTCCTGAGCCCTTGACGTCTGTGTCAAGTGTCTGTGCCTCGGGAAGGCCCCCCGACCCTCTCGCGGAAACCCCACTTGCCCCCGTGCTCCTCCAGCTCGGCCCCTTTACTTCCGGCATGCCTTCGCGTGCAGCACCTTTACCGTCTGCACCCACCCCTCACTGTGAGCGCCGTCAAAGCAGGAAGCCTCCCTGATTTACCACCAGCGCTTTGTACAAGCCCTCAGGGCAAAACGTGCCTTGTCCTTGTAGGGCTGTGAGGGAACGCACATTTATTGGAGGCTTTGGGATTTTTACAGTGACTTTTAAGATCAACTGTAGAATCTTACTTAGCATGTTCAAAATTTTGCTTTATTCTTAAATGTTATCAAGATTGTCAGTTTCCTTGCACATCAAGAATTGCTGTAATTTAATTATTGGATTTTCTTTTACTAACCTTAGTGCTGTAAATCCAGCCTAATTCAGCTAAAAATGGTGTAATGAAGCTCTCATTCCCTTTGTTATTTGGAATTTCAAAGAAAATTGGCTAAGAAAATATTAAAGAATTGCTCTTAACTTGGTATTACCTTTAAAACATTTCCCTTTCTGGGACGCCTGGGTGGCTCAGTCGTTAAGCGTCTGCCTTCAGCTCAGGTCATGATCCCAGGGTCCTGGGATCGAGTCCCACGTCGGGCTCCTTGCTGAGCAAAGAGCCTGCTTCTCCCCCTGCCTGCCTCTGTCTCTCTCTCTCTCTCTCATAAATAAATTTAAAAAAAATCTTAAAAAAACAAACAAACATTCCCTTTCTTTAGAAAAATTTTTGGAAAGCTGTCTGGAGGGGCGCCTGGGTGGCTCAGTTAGTTGAGCGTCTGCCTTCAGCTCGGGTTGTGATCTCGGGGTCCTGGGATCGTGCCCTGTGTTGGGCTCCCTGCTCAGCGGGGAGCCTGCTTCTCCCTCTCCCTCTCCCTCTGCCCTTCCCCCCCTTCTCGTGCTCTCACTCTTAAATTAAAATCTTTAAAAAAAGAAAGAGAGGAAGAAGAGATGTCTGGAGAGGAATAAGAAAGATACCAGTAGACCCAAGTCTGCCTATTCTGGGAACTTTTCTTCTCTGACTTTTTAAAGTCCCTGGAGAAAGGTTGCTAATCACGGGCACCAGGGTTTGTGGGCAACCGCGTAACTCCAGCCCCTTCCGCTTGCCGCCAGGTGTGTGAGCATCTGCTCCTTGGCCTTCAGCATGGACAGCATGTTCCTCTCCGCATCCAGCAACACTGAGACTGTGCACATCTTCAAACTCGAGACTGTGAAAGAAAAGTGAGTTGCAAAGACACAGTTGTTTCAAAAAACACAAAGCCCTTCTCCACTGACTGGATGGGAACACCACACAGACACTATCCTGCCTTTAGTCATTTTTGCCAATAAAGACCCTGGAGCTGGCTGTAGAGTAAGGTGTCACCAGACCCGGGCTCAGCAGGGAAATGGCCTTCCCTGAAAGATGAAGCCAGGAGGGTGAAGATGGACGTCCTGGGGTCCGTGCACCTGTCCACCTCTTAGCAGCGCCTTGACCCACAGAAGCACTTAAGGGTAGACGCCCCCTTGGGGTGGGTGCTGGCTCCAAGCTGCCCATAGGCGGGTTCCGTTTTTAGAGCAGTTGATTGAAATTACATGTTACTGTGAGGGATGTGCATGGTGAAGGGCTGGTTCTTTTCTTAAATTTTAGCAAGACCCACTGGGATGAATATTGTTTGTACGCTGTCTTATTCAGAGGAACATTTAAGATGACTTAAAATATATGCAGGATGGACAATAGCAAAAATGGGCTCTGGGAAAATAATTTGAGATTTTGCTTATGAGGTTTTTGGAGACTTTGTATTAAAAAAGATCTGGGACGGGGGCCGGTCACGAATTCGGCTCTGTACGTCCTCACATTTGCTGCAAAGTGGGGCAGGGGGGCCCCTGATCATCTGCCACAGTCTAATGTGGCCGCTTGGGAGAGCACGGCTATCCTGGGCTCTGAAACCTGATGGGCCTCCTCTGACCCTTCCCGGAAGACACACAGGTAGTGCTCCCAGGCTCCCGAGATGTTGTCGTTCTCTGCACCCCTTTTTCCTGAGGTACGGGGAAGTCCTCTTCAAGTTTCAGGGCTGATACTAGCTCCTGAAGTGAGACCTGATCGTTCTGGTGAAGAGTCCACCATCTGATGATGGTTCCTCCTTCTAGACCTCAGGAGGAGCCCACCACCTGGACCGGGTACTTCGGGAAGGTACTCATGGCTTCCACCAGCTACTTGCCCTCCCAAGTAACAGAAATGTTCAACCAGGGCAGAGCCTTTGCCACAGTCCGCCTGCCTTTCTGCGGCCACAAGAACATCTGCTCGCTGGCCACGTGAGTACGGATGGGGTTGCCTCCCATTTGCTGGTGTCCGTCCAGTCGGGAGCCTGTCGCAAACCCCTGGAGACAGTGGCACGGGGGCCCGGCTAGGTTTCTCCTGGTCCGGAAACAACCCACAAATCTGGGCCTTTGACTTGGTCAAAGTGGATGTGGAGGGCACTCCCAAGGGCCTCTTCACCGTTACTAGCCTCGAATGATTCGTCTGCTGTGTTCTGATCCAAAGTCTTCCTCTGTTGGTTGGGATGTTTGTAACGATAATGAAAAAACACCATTAAGTCAAAACTGTAGGAGGTTGCCAGTATTTAACCCTTTGGGGCCTACGGAACTGGCTGGTTAACGTAGTCGGAGGCTGTCCGTGCCGCTCCGGAGTAGCCTCACAACACATGTGGCTCCTCGTGAGCCTCATTGGATTGTCCGAAGTGCAGCCATGCAGGAAAATACGGTCTTGAAAATCCTGTGATTCCCTGAATTTTTTCTTTTTTAAGATTTTATTTATTTATTTGACAGAGAGACGGCGAGAGAGGGAACCCAAGCAGGGGGAGTGGGAGAGGGAGAAGCAGGCTTCCCGCCGAGCGGGGAGCCCGATGCGGGGCTCGATCCCAGGACCCCGGGATCGTGACCTGAGCCAAAGGCAGACGCTTAACGACTGAGCCACCCAGGCGCCCCGATTCCACGAATCTTATAAATGTTATTTTACATCCTTTTTGTGCAGCTGATAACTCAGGTGAAAAAGCTTATGAAAATACCCCCCCCCAGTAATTAGAGAAGCCTTGAAGCTGATTTTACTCACACCAGGTACCCCTCAGCCTCGACGCTGCAGCTCGGGCAGCACAGCGGGCGCAGTCCTTCTCCTGACCCGTAGACAGTGTGTCGAGTGCCGGGAACCAGCTCACGTTCACGTGGGGTGGGGGTGCCCCAGGCAAGGCTGCTGGTGTAATCAGACGTGGTCTGCAGGCTGCGGTCCTAGAACGTGGCTCCTTTTTATGCCCGCTAGAATTCAGAAGATTCCCCGGCTCCTGGTGGGGGCTTCCGACGGGTACTTGTACATGTACAACCTGGACCCGCAGGAGGGCGGCGAGTGCACCCTGATGAAACAGCACAAGTAAGTGGGCCTCTCCCCGGCCGGGGGCACAAAGGGACGCATCCCGGCGGAGCTGGCCTGTGCTGGGAGGCCTCGCTTCGCCCACACCCCCGCCCTCCCGCGCCTCTGCCGGCGTCCCGTTCGCTGTCTGGGCGGAGATTGGGCAGGTGGCTGGCACGGGACGAGGGGGACTGAGGCGGGGACCGAGCATGTTGCAAGAAGGGGACGATGCTCTGGTGTCATCCCCAGGGCGGCGCGCGTCCCCGGAGCACCTGCCGTCTGGGGGTGACATGTAGCTCTTCTCTCTGAAAGGAAGGTGGAGGTATTTGTTCATTGGCAAGTAGTGCAGTTTGCTTTTGCTTTTGCTTTTTTAGAACTATCCAGAAATTCTCTAAAAACGGTACTATGATACTGTAACGGGGGTGAAAGGGGGGTGTTTTCTTTATAGTGAATTCTGTTTATGATCCTCAATCTTAAACATGGGAGATCATCTCCGTGGGTGTAACTTCTTCCCAAGTACAAACCTTGGTGAAGCTCCGAGGGAACGGGCTCGCGGGGTGAGCCAACCGCACAGCACGGGGAGCACACACGTGTCCACCTTTAGCAGCCTCTGGCCTTTGCTGCAGCACGTCTGCCCAGGACCCCCAACGGCCTCAGTGTCTCCGTGTCTCTGCTTCTTCCAGGTTGGATGGCAGCATGGAGACGACCAATGAAATCTTAGACTCAGCCTCTCACGACTGCCCGTTAGTGACCCAGGCCTACGGCACAGCCGTCGCCACAGGTACTCACGTGCCTTCATCTCCGACCAGACTTGGTAAGGCTGTGACGCGAGCCTGGAAGGCACATGACGCCAGGCCCCCCCCGCTGCAGTCCCAGCTTGGCGCTTCGCCCCCGAGCAGCGCAGCCCACCTGCCACTTTCCCGCAGACAGGGGACAGGTGGGCTCAGAGGCAAGCTCTTGTCAGCTGGGGATGTCAAGGCTGAATTCATTTTCTTCATTTTTGAAGGAAAAATAGTCATGATGGCTCAGGCTGCTTCGGGCACACATGAATTGTCCCTGGCTAGCAGCCTCTCGGCTACAATATTACCCTAAATTCTGACATTGCCAAGCAGGTGTCCATTCAGTAAGCACGCGGGGGACCCCCCCCCCCAGCTCTCGGGCCCTGGGAGGAGGGCATTAAAGGCCTGCTTTCGGGGCCCCTCCTCCTGCGGGAGCTGGGCAGCCATCCCCCCTCCCCCCAACAACCAGCTTGACCTCAGGTAGGCGATCCTGTAGATTTGCTCACACAGCAGACTGCGTGCTCACCGTGACTCAGAGGTGAAGCGTCCTTTCCGTCAGGTGTAGCACTGTCTGGTGTCAGGCGTCCGGCATCACCAGTTTGAGAACTATTGCCGTCCTCCCTGTTCACTGAGGAAAATCTGTGGCCTGTCAGGAAGCCCCTATTTACTGAGCAATGTCTTTTTGACATTGATGAATTTTGGAAAATGACTTCGTCTTGAGCTGCCCAAGGCTGCAAAAAGCTTGTAGTCAGAGACGGATCACGGTTCAGTCTTAGTGTGCACTGCAGCCTGTAGCTGCCGGGCCTTGCCTCCCAGCCTCCCTGCCTTCCAGCCTGCCTCCCAGCCTCCCTGCCTCCCTCTCAGCCTCCCAGCCTCCCTGCCTCCCAGCCTCCCTCTCAGCCTCCCTGCCTCCCTCTCAGCCTCCCTCCCGGCCTCCCTGCCTCCCAGCCTCCCTCTCGGCCTCCCTGCCTCCCAGCCTCCCTCTCAGCCTCCCTGCCTCCCAGCCTCCCTCTCGGCCTCCCTGCCTCTCAGCCCCTGAGCATGGCCGTGCTCTTTGTAGCCTACACAGACGAGCTGGGAGCAGTGGGCGGCACATGTCTGGAAGAGGAGGCCAGCGCTCTGCGGCTGGAGGAGGACAGTGAGCATCCTCCTATGATTCTTCGGACTGACTGAACTTGACCTGTGAACTCTGACCCCTGAAGCAGAGAACACTGGCTTGATGGAGGACTTTGTGTTATGCTGCTATGAACTTTGACCCGAGCTGGAGAGAGGATGGCAGAGACTTAAAAAAAAAAAAAAAATTGTAGTTGTAGTCTCATCATTTTCACTTCAGTGGCTTTTAATCCTGCTTAGGAATCTTAGCTTTTTGTTTGTTTTCTCTTTTTGCCAAAATTAACTGTTTGGTGAAGCCCTTGAAACCTTGCTTTGCATGCATTAACGTGCCAAGCCAGCATAGGAGAACTAGAAGCCACTTTATGACAACGTCAGTTGTTGGGTTTTTAAAACCTGTATATAATGAGCGTACACGAGGAGGTGGCTCCGTGCAGAGCGGTTCTGGGTGTCAAGGTGGGTTCTACTTGGGCGGGTCCAAGAGCCCCCTCTGGGCTTGCCAGGCTTGGGGGCATCAGCCATGGGGAGAACTCTCTCCCCAGAGCCCCCCGTGGGCCCTTTTTCCCCCATTTTATTTTGTTAATTAAATTCTTTCCAAATTGGATCATTCTGGGATTTCTTGCTTGCTGGACTTTTATCTTATTTCTGGTCTTATTTTCCATGTGGGTATTGGAGGAGAGGGGTTCTTTCTGGTATTAAAAATCTTCCTTTCAGACAGCACGTGAACTTGAAAGAACACCTCGGAAGGCCAGAGCGAAGGAAAGTAGTCTCAGTTGTGTAATTAAATTACCTGGTCTTTAATTTTCCTGTTGAATAACTGGGGGGGGGGGGGGGGGGTGCTTGTTCTTAGGGAATTTTGTAGCTATTCCCTGTACCCATGGAGCACAAAGTTACAGTGTGGGGGGCACCCAAACTGCCCTCTGACCTTGAGCCCCGCCGTCTGTCAGGGGCTCTTCCCACCTGCGTCAGAAATACTAGAGATAGAAACTCCGGGGGGTGTGGGCGGGAGGCTGGCTCTGAGCACCTGCTTTACAGGGTGATATGTGCCTTTTCTATTTTAATCTTACAGAATTGTTCAGCAAAGTGACGGGAGATTGTGGTCACAGGTCCTAATGTTAGCCCAGCTCCCCTTTTCATTTTTACAGAGTTACGCAACCGCAGATACCTCAAACTCTGCATTCCAAACCAAGACATCTAGCAGTCCGAGTTTTGAGGCAATTCAAGTGGCATTAAGAGTGTAAAAGATCATTATAGAATCCTTGGAACGGTGACGGTTAAAGACAGAAGTAGAAAATACATACATGTATACTGGATCCGCCCTCCCTTTTCCCTTTGTCGGGCTTCTGAGCAGACGAGGGCCGAGCGTCCGCTCCAGGTTGTGTTGGTCGTGACGGTCACGTGGCCTGGAGAAGGGGAAGAGGGCGGTCGTTGGTGGCACGGACGGCCCACCCTACATGCCCGACCCAGAGGTGGAGGCCTCGGTGCAGAGGGCACGCAGAGTTAAGTCCTGACTGCGGCGGAAATCTCTAGAAGCGCTGGTTATGGCAGCCACCTGAGGTGCTGTGCTAGTCGGAGATGAAGGCGGGATACGCTCTACTTTGCCCAGCGGCTGGCACGCCGGCCTGCACTCTCATGAGCTGTGAGCCTCTGTCCCGGGTGTGACACGGCACGCCGGCTGAGCCCCGAGCCGGGGAGGACTCGCGGGGCCCACCCGGGACACAGCCTGCCTGTGTCAGGCCTGCAAGGCCCCCTCTCGGTCCCCTCTGGAGCAAGGCATTGGACTCCAGGTCTTCAGTGGCGCATTTGGCTGGGGTGAGTGTTCATGGGAAAATCAGCGGCAAAGGCGCGCATGGAGGGTGGCGGGCCCTGCGCTAGGGCCTCCTGATTACCGAAGAGAGAACTGCCTTTTCCGTGTGTTAAATATTGCCCATTGGGGCGTCTGCTTGTTGGCTTCCGCACTCGTGGCAATGCAGGGAGTCAGATCTGCGTTGTGTGTCTCCTGGCAGAGGTCGTGTCTTCGTCTGATCTGGGAGCCTGGGGACGCCCTTCCCTGTCAGCCACCAGTTCCTCCACGGTAGGACGGGCCATTAGAACAGGTGGCCGGAGCGGCTTGCGACCGTCGCCCCTGCCTGCTCCAGGGCCCCGGCAGGGCTGACCGGGTGCTTCTCTGAGCCAGGGCGTCAGGAGGCCTGAGACGCGTGCGGGGCCTCGGGAAAGGAGAGAACCCGAAGAAGTTGCCGAGATGCTCGTTAGCAGAGCCCTTGCTGCCGCCCTGCAAGCTCAGACGAAAAGGCACTGCAACGAACCCGACATGGCACTAATTTGCTCAACTCCAAACCATACACCAATGTTAACTTTCGTCATAATGTTCCAAGCTCCCGAAGCAATCACGGGATAGGAAACAAAACCCAGACACTTCCTTCATAGACCCGTGTGGATTGGGACCAAACCGAGTTTTCTAAAGCCGTGGAAGCCACGGTTGGATTGAAGCTGGAGTCGGAAACACCCGTGTGCTTCCCCCGATTCTAGCACCTTCCTGGCAGCGTGGCCTGGGTGGGCTTCCCCAGGGGCCCAGGTCTCCTGTGCTGGACTGCAGGACGATCCCTGCCTGGCGGGCGGCGCCCGTAAACCCTGAAACAGAAATGGGTCTTAAGGAATGGAACCGATGGTGGCTCTTCAGTTCCTTCTGAATACTAAGCTGGTCGGAAAGGTAAATAAGAGCAACGGAAGTATAGGGCACATTGAGGTCACATGGCTCCCCTTCGTCCCCGCCTTTCCCGCTCTGCCTGCGTGGGTGTCGGGCAGGGGGCTGGGGAGACGCACAGCCAGAGCGCTGCCGGTCTACGGTCCCCCAGGGCAGAGCCCCCTCTGCCAGCGTGGGACACCGGCTCCCCTGGAGCGGCCGGCCCGCGCCCCCGCCCACCAAGGACGGAGTTCCCAGGCTTTGCCTACTCACGGATCCGTTCGGGGAGCAGACGGGAAGATGGGGGCTCTTACAGGAAAGACTAGGTGTGCTCGGGTCACAGCCTCACAAAGGGAGACGGGGCGGTCCGTGGCGGGAACAGTGTCCCTGGCCCGACACTGCTGTCCTCGGCCAAGTGTCCTCGGCCACGCGGAGCTGTGGGCGGCCCCCGCTGGGTCGGTCTGTGTCCTCCCCCTCCCCCGCCCTAAATGCCCTGAGGCCGGCGTCTTTGGCATGCAGGGAATGACGGGAACTCTCATTTAAAATGTCTTTTGTGACACTGTAGCTAGCACAGCTGAAAATCCAAATACGTTATTTACAAGTGTACTTACTTAATTCTTAAGATGGACAGGTCGAGAACTTGTGGTTTGGGTCCTGCAGTGTCAGAGACGTCAAAAGAAAATGCATTCGAGCCACTGGTATTCTGTTTGGGAGGAGTGCTTTGTATAGAATCCCCTTTTGTGAACAACCGATTTCTTACTGAAAATATAGAACAATAGCTCATTGCCAAGCAGAGCTCACTGATGGATATTCCAGTCCCCACCCAGGTCCTAACCCTTGGCCCGTATTGTACCTTTTCCTTTTGTGGATTTTGTGAAGCACAAAAAACTGGGTTTTGAGGCATGGCCAGCCCCTCTTTTCTTCCCTGGAGGAACGACCGGGAAAGTCTTTAATTTGGAAAAAAACTCAATCTTTTTAAAGCTCAGAATTTAAAGGGACTGTTTTGATACACCCTCTCCATATGGTTCTGTTCTTTACTGAGCTGTCAGTTACATTCCTTCGTACATTTCCTTTTCAGGTGAACCTGTTGCATGTGCTGCCGGTGTATGTGGGCTGGGGGGTGAGGCGGGAGTGTGTGTACGTGTGTGCACGCGCGCACATGCACTGTGAGTGAATGTGCTTCCTGGTCACGTCCCAGACCCAAGCGGACTGGAAAGCCCATTGCTGTTCGCATTTTACACCTGCATTAAGAAATTAAAACCTGTGGTGTCCTTTTCTCCCCCCGCCATTGCTTCATTCCCTACTCCCAGGCTGTACATCTCTTCTGTACCATATTTAAATGCACTGTAATTCTATCTAGAATATTATGGCAAAGTAGCACAATCCTGAAGTCCGACTGAAATCTTATAAAGGTTTTCATCCAGAATTGATTTTTGTCCTTTGTGAACCAGATGACACGCTTCTTCCCACTGGTATTGTTGGCCTCAGCTGAGAGGTTTTCCTCAGGACACTGCATCTCACGGGATGGGTAGGGTTCAGCGGGTGAGGGCTGTCCGCGGGGGGGCTCTGCGGGCCGAGGCGCGGGCCTGCGGTGGTGGGGAGGCCGCGGGAGGAGCTCTGCGCACGTTCCCGCCTGGGCTCAGCCGTGGCTTCAAGTGCCGCTCCTGTTAGAAGCCCGTCCTTCGGAGCGCTGCACTGCTGGGTCACACGGCTCCCTCTGGGTGGGAGGACTTGTTCCCTTTACATCAAAGGCTCAGACACATCTGGGTAGCATTCTGCTTCTGAAAGGCCCGCAGTGCCCCCAGCAGGTGAGTCTCCGCAGCCGCTGGGATCGCCCCCCTGCTGGGGTCTCGCTCGGGCCCGCCCTGTTCCAGGACACACACGCAGCTGTTAATCTTTCAGGGAAGCACACAGGGCTCCTTAAGTCTTTCCAGGTGCTCATGTGGGTTCCCGTTTTTTATAGAGGGCATTTGTGATTTTGTTTTTCCTGCTGTATTTTTCTTCCAGGGGGTTAACGTAAAGAAGTACTTGAGTTCCTTTAGAGCAACCAGGCGTTTTTTTCCCCAGGAGCCGTGAGGCGGGGTGGCCGGGACTCAGCAGTGGGGCTTTCTGCCGCCCTTTGTGTCTCTGGAGGGGGCCCCTTAACCTCCCTCACTTGACCTTCCCTGGGCTAGCTGGAGTCTGCCAGACCCAGGACACGAGCGGGTTCGGACAAGTCCCCGGGGGCAGTCATGCCGAGCCGGGGGTCTGCGCGGTGCCGCATGCTGAGCCATGTCCGTGAGGGGCCTGTCCTGCAGGGCACAAGGCACCTGAAGCAAGTAAATGGAGAGCATTCTAAAGTCCAAGCCCCTTTCAAAATGATGCCCTGGGGACGCCTGGTTCAAACCCGAGCGACAGCCCTAAAACAAGCCTTTAAGTAAAATCAGTGAAACCCTTACAGGTTTCTCCCTGCCGCCCTTGCAGTAGCTGTGGTCATGGGGAGTAATGATGTTTAAATTGAGCGCTTGCTTCCATTACAGGTCGTCCCAGCTACCGCGGGTCCCTGACTCCCCCGGGGCTGGGCTTGCTCCGCGAGCGGTCTCCCAGAGAGGAAGTGCCAGGCACGCTGGCGTGGCCCCCAGTGAGGCTCTTCAGGGGGAGCAGGGCTTTGGGAGGTCACGGGAGCGGATCACACGGGGCTCTGTCACGGCAGGGTTGTGAGAGACGGGAACAGGTCACCATTAACTTGCTGGTCTTGAACTTAAATGTAGCTTCCCTGTTGTGTTTTGAGGGTTTGGACCTTCCAGCTTACTCTGGCGGGGTGGAGTCCACGGTTGCTGAGCTCTTTCCTAAATAAAAATTGCAAACCTATTTAAAAATCGAAACCTCTTGTTCCGGTTTACAATTACGCTCCAGTGACCGACTCATCTTTGGAATCCCTCAAGGTAAGGTTTTCCTAATGGGGTGGATGACTGTCCTACATCAGCCCGAGATGCCATCCTCATGCTGTCGGTCCTTTCTCTCCTCCTTCCAGTGAGGGTGGGCCAGACAGTCTCCCACCCGCTGCATAGTGGCCACCAGACCGGGGCTGCGACTCCACGAGGACCAGAGCCCTGGGCTGTCTAACTCTCTCTTAGTTGCTAGGTTGTGCAGGCATTTGTGAGGTGCAGGCCTAGAGGCCCCATTCCCCAGGCCCAGGATGCAGGAGGCCTGCTGGCCGGTGCTGCCTCCTGCCCGGGGAGTGGGGGTGCGGTGGTCCCTGGCAGGGGCAGGTGGGCGGGGGTCCCCCTGCATGAAGCACATCCCAGCCGATCTGCGTCCAAACATAAAACATTGGTAACAGTTTTCTGATGATCAACGCGGAGGCTCAGTGTGGACAAATCTGAAAAAAATCGGGATGATGAAGAGGACAAAGGTCACCTACACCCCTGCCCTGAGCTAACGCAGGGTTAACATTTTGGTGTGTCTCCTTCCAGCTTCTCTAACAGGTCATTTTATAAGTTGATTTCTTGAAATCAGTATGCAGCTCCGCAGCGACCTCGCGTTCTCCCTCAACGATTGACGGAAGCCTTCTCTTCCCAGTTCCGAGACTGGAATCTGCTCCGGGACAAAGGATTCGAGGAGGGGGGCACAGAGGCCGCCTAGAACGGGTGGCTACTGAGGGAAGGGCGCGCGAGGCATTCAGAAGGTGTAAGATCATAGAAGGTTTGAACCCAAGACTCCAGCACCATGGCCAGAATGTATGGAGGAGCAATAGAAACGTAGTCTCACACGGCTCGGGAGGCTCCGGGTCCCAGACCGAGGTGCCGGCACATCCCGCGTCTGGTTCACAGACCACGTCTCGCTGTGTCCTCACAAGGTGGGAGGCCAGGGCGGGGCGGGGGGAGGGGAAGAGCTGCGGGTCTCCCTTTTAGAAGAACGCCAACCCCACATGTCAGGGCCTCACCCCAGAGTTAGGATCTGACATAGGGATTTGGGGCACAGACATTCGGCCCACAGCGGGGAGTGACTCGCATGTGCGCAGGTGTGCATTTGTGTGTGTTTGGCGTTGGGAAGGTCGCCTCCAATGTCCCAGCCACCAGGACTCTCTTCCAGGTTCTCGTGGGCAGTCGGACGTGGGGCCAGGCAGGCGACCTCCGCCATCACCTCGTCGGTGGCCCCAAAGGCAGGCGGGTCCTCAACCTGTCAGGCTTGTTTGAAGGGGCACATGTGCTGGGTCTTCCCTCTGATCCCACCTCAGGCCCGGCGGGATGTTTCTGCTCCCTGAGCACCCCGGCCGCGTGCCCAAGGCCCCCTCCTCGGGGGGCTCTATCGCAGCCTGCAAGTTCCTCGAATACAGAGCATCTCGCTTGTGATCCACGAATACGCAACAGATCGTGAATGGATGGGAGGAATGCAAAGGCTTTTTGTTGGGTTTTGCAGACAGTCGCACTATCCCCGAGGATATATTTAGAACAGGACATGTACATACAGTTTTCTCTTGGGTTTTCAGGAAATTTCCGTATGTCCCTGTGGCCAGGGCGTTCTCCATGCACCTCCTCCTGGGGATGGACGTGTAGGCCGTCTCCCATTCGGGGCTGTTACAAACAGTGTCCCTGCCAAGATCCTTGTATACACGTCTCCTGGGTCTTTCCTGCGGGGTTCTGGGTTCTTTCTTACCTGGCAGTGGGTTGCCGGGGGCACGAGATATACGGATGTTCAGCTTCAGGGGACAGCGCCACCCTTGTGCAAGATGGTTATGGGGTAACAAACATCCTGCTGCACAGCCAGTCACCCACAGCTCTGCTCGAAACCCTTCATTGTCGGTCGCCACTCCGCAATCCGGCTGGACCCCGCTGCTCTCCAGCAGGCCCCCTGGCTCACGTGGCTGGAATCCTCGAGGTGCCCGGGCCGCTCCCTCACCACGTGGCTGCCTGGGCCTCCTGTCTGCATGGCGGCTTGCTGGCGGTCCAGCTTCCAAAGAGCAAAAGCGGAAGCTGCCAGGTTTCTTTAAAACAAACAAAACCTGGTACGCTGTCGCTTTGACTTCATTCTCCTGGCCGAAACAGGTCAGAGGGTCAGGGTCGGCGCGAGAGAGGGAAGCCAACTCTCCTGTTGATGCGCGGCCACAGGGGCGCGGGCACCCCGCCGGAGGGGAGGGGTGACGGCCTTCATACTTGGAGACCACCCCAAGATTGGACCAGTTTTCGCTTCCCCCGGCGCAGCCCGTGAGGACTCAGGTCCGTCCGTGTCTCCCCCAGTCCCATGGGACGCTGAATGTCTTGTTCACATGTGTGTCTCTACAACCGAGAGGAGCATGCCCAGCACCCCACGTCCAAAGGGCCACCCCACGTCCACGGCAGGAGAGCTGGATTAAGGGTCCTGTGGGCCGTGGAGTGGCAGCCCGCCCCACGCTCCCAGCCTGGCGGCTCCGCTGGTTAAGAACCCAGAGCTCTATGCTTCGCGTGGGGGCTGCCTTCTGGGGGCTTCTATTTGCATAAGCCGGGGGAGAGCTTGGCTGCCAGAGAGCTCTGAGCAAAGGTTCACAATAGCAACACACATGCTCTGAAGAGCTTAAAATAAAACCTGGTAAAGAAACAGGCCAGTGAAGAGAAGATGTGATTACCCAGCTGTCACTTAAAACTCATGTTCAGCCCTCAACTCCTCTGCTGCGTTTGCCTGACTGTGTTTCAACCGATCATGGAATGGATAGAGCTTTCACTTCTGAAAGGAGACGCCGGAGAGCCCACGGGGGAGGCAGGCAGGCACCGTGGTTTCTGCTCCATAAATGGAAAGCCTGCCATGGAAGTCTGTGTGGGCTGGTAGGGAAACGTGGAGGGTTCTAGCAACAGGAGTGAACTTGGTGGACGCAGAACCACCCCCACTCCGGCTAGAAACGCAAATGCCTAACGGGGCTCAAAAGAAAGAAGGGGAAATTCTCGGGTTGAGAAACTCTAAAGGCAGACCACTGAGATCAGGCTCACGGCCCAGGTGCCCAGGGTGGGGCCCCAGATCCAGAACGCAGCTTGGGGCCGGACCCTGATTCTATCTGAGATGGCAGCAGGGACAGAGATGGCTCCAAACACAAGTCACTGCCCCGTGAAAAGGGATAGGACAGCCCCGGCCACCGGCCCTGAAGAAGATCCAGGACGCGTGCCGTGTGCCCGGGACAGGGGCGGCGCAGGGAAGGATTAGGGAGCAGGGACAGAGTTTCTGTCTGGAATGATGAAAAAGGTTCTGGAGTTAGTGGTGAAGGTTACACGACATCGTGCGTGTACCGAACGCCACTGAACTCTACGCTTAAAAATGGCTAAAATAGAAATTTTATAGTATGTATATTTTACCACAATTAAAAGCAAAATAAAGGGGCGCCTGGGTGGCTCAGTCGTTAAGCGTCTGCCTTCTGCTCAGGTCATGTCGAGCCCCGCGTCGGGCTCCCTGCTCGGCGGGAAGCCTGCTTCTCCCTCTCCCGCTCCCCCTGCTTGTGTTCCCTCTCTCGCTGTGTCTCTCTATCAAATAAATAGATAAAATCTTTAAAAATAAATAAAATAAAATAAAAGCAAAATAAAAAATACTAGAAAGGAGGAGGTGCATTCTCATTGTCTGCAAATAATATGATCGTCTCCCTGGAAAGCCCAAGAAAACCCAGGAGAATGTGTCCGGATCAAAAGAGAATGCTCAGTTGGGTGTCTGGTTATGAAAGCCACACAAATCAAGTCTTCTGCACCAGTAATAATGAGAAAAATACAGCGGGGAGGGAGGGGCAACAGGAGATCATGCCCAGGGTAGCGGAGATCTACAACGCAAATGATGCGCTTAATGAAATGACGAGTCTAATGAGGAGCTACCCAAGTAACACTTGTGGAATGAATGAACCCATTTTCCCAGAGGGATGAAAAAGAAACAAGAGGAAAAGAAGAGATGTATCCTGTTTGGGGCGGGGGGAGGGGGGGGGAAACAGTGATGAGCAAAGGCATTGATAAGCCTGTTGATTAATATAAAAACATAGGGACTCTTAACAAAAAAAATAGTAATAATGGCTTGTGAGGGAATTAAAATGATATTCATATACCTACTGATAAAACTCTGCACATCAGTAAAGACAGATGACCATCTTAGTGACCTCAGGACAAGGGTCTGTAGGTGTTCCTTATAGTGATCTTCCGACCATTTTGTAAGATGGACATTTTGTCAAAATAAAGAGTGGGGATATTTACGAAGCATTTGGGGAAATTTGAGCACAGATGGTCCGTGCCACGCTGTTAAGGAAACACTGTTCACTTTTCTTCAGTGTGATAACGGTATTGTGGTGATGGTTTGCAAAATTGCCCTCTTTTTAGACGTATAACCTGAAATATTTTCGGAGTCTGTGATGGCAAAGAAGGGGGAGAGCTTCCAGCCTTGCTCCTGCAGCAGACTGAGACGCACACACAGGTGCAAATAAGCAGGTCTGGGCTCGGGGGCGTGCAGCAGGCCTCCTCGGTGCTGGGGGCCTCCTGCCAGTGCATCTGGGGGGGAGAACCCAGCTCTCCTGGCCTCCCCTTGCCTCGCAGAGCCCGCTCCTCCCACGTGGGCACAGCGGAACGCCTCCTGCCCAGCGCTGAATGCTTTCCTTCTTCCCTCAAGGGCTGTCGGGGCCAAGGGTCTGGAAATCGTACCAAGCACCCGCAGCAGGCTGCTTACCTGCCTCATCATGTCCAACCTGGCCTATTCCATACGCCTGCAGAGCTGAGCCACTGCCCCAGTCGCCCCGGTGGGTGGTGGCAAAGCCAGGGCCGGGCCCCCGACCCCCGTGCTCCTGGGCCGCGCCCCCGAGCGGGCTCTGAGGGCAGAGGCCGTTCTCAAACGCACAGCACATGTTCATTTTCTTCCTCCGAGGCAGAGCTCAAGAACCTCTCCTTGAGGTCAGGGACCTCTTGGAGAGTCTGTAAGAGCCACTTGCCAAGCAGCCTCACGCTCGCCCAGCTGGGAGGCCTGCACTCTGAGAGCCTATGATTCCATCAAGCGTCAAGTGTTTGGAGGAAGATTAGCCTCTTAACCACTCCAGGGGGTGATGCCAAATGGTGAGCAGGCCCTGCGAGGCAAGGGGAGGCCAGGAGAGCTGGGTTCTCCCCCCAGATGCACTGGCAGGAGGCCCCCGGGACCGAGGAGGCCTGCTGCACGCCCCCGAGCCCAGACCTGCATTTTCTGGGTCCTTATCATGGGAGCCGCCCAGGAGAGGCAGTGGGGGATGCCACCCAGGCGCCCGGGGCGGGGGGGGGGGGGGGGGGCGGGCTGGCCACCCCGCCCCTGAGGCCCCCGCACCGCCAGCCCCTTCCCTGAGTCCCTCCAGGACCCGTCACCTAGGGAAGCTGCCTCCAGCTAGGCCTCCCGGGCTTGAGACGCCCATCCCTTCCCCGCCTTCCGGCAGGAGGCCCTCTGGAAGTGAGATTTCTCACCACCTCTAAAATCTCAGAAGATATTACTTCCGCTCCACCATTTCTGCCTGCAAGTATCTGGAAAGCGTGTGAGGGACGCCAAGGGCCCCGGGCTCACCCAGAGTCCTCACAGGCCCAAGGCCGCCGGGAGGAGAGTGGGCTGGCGCCCAAGAAGCCCCCACTGGTGGGCGAGCCCGCAAACAAGCTGCGTGAAACCCCCCAAGGGCATCTCTCTCTCTCTCTCTTTTTTTTTTTTTTTATCTGAGAGAGCAAGTGAGAGAACAAGCATGAGCTGGGGCAGAGAGAGAGGGAGGGAGGGCGCTCGGCCCACGACCCAGCAGCAGCCTCTGGCCCCGACAATGGCGCTTGGGGATCGCCAACCCAGGGAGGCTGCACGTTCAGGGCAAAATCGGGAGCAAGATACAGAGGGTCCCCATGTCCCCCTGCCGGCCCCCCACACGCACAGCCTCCCCCCCCCACCACCCATCCCGCAGCAGGGCGGTGCATTTTGTTACAACTGATGAGCCTGTATGGACACATCGTAATGGCCCATAATTCACAGTCGGGTTCACTCTTGGTCGTAGAGTCTGTGGGTTTGGACACATGTCTGATGACACACAGCAGTCATTATAGTGTCCCACGGAGTAGGTTTACAGCGCTGCACGTCCTCCGTGCTCCTCCTTTTCACCCCTCCTGCCCCCGAACCCCCTCCTCCCAGCAACCACTGATCCACTGCTGTCCCCACAGCTTTTCCAGAACGTCATAGAGTTGGACTCATACAGTACGTGGCATTTTCAGACTGGCTTCTTTCACTTAAATATATGCACTTAAGGTTCTTCTGTGTCTTTTCACGGCTTGATGCTCATTCCTTTGTAGCGCCTAATAGTATTCCACTGTGTGGATGGACCACACTTTATCCATCCTCTAGCGGAGGGCATCTTGGTTGCCTCCGAGTTTGGACAGCTGTGGATAAAGCTGCTGTAAGCATCGTGTGCAGGTTTTCGGGGGGACGTCAGTTTTTCCCTCCTGGGCGCAGAGCACCAGGCGCAACCGCTGGGTCATATGGTAGAAAGATGTTGAGTTTTATTAAGAAACCGCCAAACTCTCTTCCAAAGAGGCTGTACCATGTTACATCCGGCTTACTGATTTTTTTTTTTTTCCTGGTCAGAATATGCTGAAGTTCTTCATCTCAAGGCCAGGTTGGCCACCCCTGCCCTGAATGCCTCGGCCCCCAGCCAGTCCGGCAGGCCCTCCCGTCCACAGGGGCGAGCTGGCAATGCGGTTCCAGGGGCTGAGGCTTGGCCGTGGAGTCACCATCAGACCCGGCTCTGGCGGTGAGCGCGGAGATGCTCGTGACCACGCTGTGCGAGGCCTCCCGGGGCCACGTGCCAGAGCTGGGGCCTAGCGAGGGGCGATCCGAAGTTCTGGGGGTGCATCCAGCGGGGCATGGTTGAGAGGGATGACTCCTCCAGCAGACACACCAGGCCCTTCGAGCCTGCGACCCCTCTGTGCCCTCACGTCTGGGCTCGGGGCCGCTGGGGCACGCGGACGAGGCTCTGTGGTGCTGCTCTCCAAGGCCACACCGGCCCTGGGCCTCCTGCCACATGCCACACAGGGTTTCAGGCCCTGGGGACAAGAACCAAGACTAGCCTCTCTCCCCCGGAGCTGGCAGGTCCTTGGGAAGACAGACAAAACACACGCACCTGCTCTTAGGCCCCACAGTGAGGCTGGCAGGTGGCATCAGGAATGACTCTCCAGGGGCTGCAGGCCACAGGGCTTTGATGACCCACAAAGGCGTGAGCAGGCGGGGGGGGGGGGGGGCCCAGACCGTGCAAAGACCCAAGGCACAGATCTCTGGTGTGTTGGGGGCAATCTGGGAAGCATGAGGGACAGGGAGGGAGGGGACAAGTCTCCAGAAGCTGGCAAGGCCCCAATTGCACCCCAGGAGGTAGCCTGAATCCCGCTCAAGAACAGCGGAGAGACTCAGCCCAATCCACCCTGGGGCTGGAGAGTACACGCCAGGAGCGGCCCTGGGACTCCGGCAGATGGACCACTGGACCCCAGGTGGCGCACGGGGGCCTTCCCAAATGAGCACGGGTCTTTACATCAGCACGGATGGGTTTTCGCATTTTATAAGAAACCCGAGGCTCAGAGAGGTTGAGAAATGTGACCAAAGACACACAGCAGAGTAAGGTTTGAATCCAGGCCCACCTTGGCACCGGCGTGGAGAGACTGGTCAGCGGGGGGGGGGAGGGGGGGTGGTGGCAGGGGGCCACTGGACGTGGCTCCTACTCGCTCAGGAGCGGATCGTGGGCCCCTCTTCCCCCCTGCGCTCTCAACAAACCAGAGGATGAGCGTTTACACCATGGGAGTCCGCAACGGCTAGAAAGCAAACTCTGGCTGTTAAATGGAACCTGTCCACCCCTGACAAGCCTGTGCCTGTGAAAGACTGAGCGCGTGCGTGTTCGTGTGCGTGTGTGTGTGTGTGTGAGACTGAGCTCGTGGGTGTTCGCGTCTGTGTGTGTGAGACTGAGCGTGTACGTGTTCGTGTGTGTGTCTGTGTGTGTGTCTGTGTGTCCGTGAGCCTGAGCTCGTGCGTGTTCGCCTCTGTGTGTGTGAGACTGAGCGTGTGCGTGTTTGCGTGTGTGTGTTCGCGTGTGTGTCTGTGTGTGTCTGTGTGTCTGTGTGTGTGTCTGTGTGTGTCTGTGTGTCTGTGTGTGTCTGTGTGTCTGTGTGTGTCTGTCTGTGTCTGTGTCTGTGTGTCTGTGTTTGTGTGCGTGTGTGTGTGTGTGTGAGACTGAGCTCATGGGTGTTCGTGTCTGTGTGTGTGAGACTGAGCGTGTGCGTGTTCGCGTGTGTGTGTTCGCGTGTGTGTCTGTGTGTGTGTCTGTGTGTGTTCGCGTGTGTGTCTGTGTGTGTGTGTGAGTCTGTGTGTGTGTCTGTGTGTCTGTGTGTGTCTGTGTCTCTGTGTGTGTGTATCTGTGTCTGTGTTTGTGTGTGTGTGTGTGTCTGTGGACGTCACTGTGTGTGGCCTCTCGAGCTGAAGGTTGTGGTTTCAAGTGAAATACGGGCTGAGTGAAGACACTGCGTCTGCCAATGTCCTTGAGGAGGCAAAGGCCACAGGCCGCTGCGGTGGCGGGGGAGGGGACCCCGGAGCCCCCCCGAGCCTGACCGCGCCCAGCCCGGAAACAGAATGAAGTCACAAGACAGGATCCGAAGCCGCCCCCGCGCCCCGCCGGCCCCGCCGGGTGTCCCCAGCCCTGCAGGCAGCACGGGCCCTGGAGAGCCTTCCGCCCCCTGACCACAGCCCCTGAGAAAGCCGACGTTGGGAGGGTTTGTGGGGATAAAATACAAACCTGGTTGCTTACAAAAATCACTCACAGCTTCAAAGCGCCGGTGCCCGTTGTCATGGAGTTGGCAGCACCCATAAGGATCAAAGGGACCATAATAGACTGCAGGGGCTGGTTCCCACTAACCTCGTAGAATCTTTTTTCTCCCTCAATTTCTGGCTCTCTCTCCTCCCGAAGAATATTCTAGAGGCCGTAGCGTGACCCCCATCACTGTGAATGCCGCATCCCCTGCTGTCCCGGGAACAGCGCCCCCTTCTTGGGATGAGCCCCCCCGGCCATGGGGCCGTCGGACTGGTTCCCCCCCCAACCACCGGGTGACCACGGGACCCACGCCGGGCTGAGCAGGACTCTGACCGGGGCCTCTCCCATTGGGATGGGTCAGGCCCTGTTGGGAGACGGGGGTGGGGAGCCGTGAGTGACCGGGGACAGAGCCCGGGGGGGGCCTCCCTGCAGGCCGGTCCCTGGTTCCAGAGCCTCTGAGGCCCTGCCTCCCCTGGCCCGAGCCCCAGGGTGGCTCCATGAGCTGCGTCTGTGTCCCCTGCAACTTTCCAAGTCCTCCTCTGGAGCGGCCGGAGGTGAGGATGGCCCCCCCACGTACGGAGCGCCCGCCTCCTGGCAGCTCTTTAGAAGCCTGCCCTGCCCACCCTCACCATGAACCCCGGTTACACTCCAGGCAGCCCCTCACTTTGCCCTCGTTCCCGTTCATCACAAGCGGGGGTCTATGTGGGAGGGGCGTCTCACCTGTCGCCCTGCTCCCCACTACTGTAAATGACCTGACGGCAGGGCCCCATAGGGCTGCCTCGGTTAGGACTCTTTCAGGGGCGAGGCTCAGAAACCCAGCTCAAACTGCATTAAGCGAGGAGGGAGCGCATGGCCCGCATCCCTGGGGCGTCTGGACGGGAGCTGGCTGATCCCCCCGCCCCATCAGCCTCTCTGTGCAGCGGGGTAACGGCGGTCATGCATGCTGGGGGCGCCACTGTCACAGATTCATAAACCCCAAGGGGGAGAGTACCCCCCCGCCCCCAACACGCCCGTGTCCCAAAGGTCAGAGGAGGCTTTGCTGGCCCTGCCAGGCTCACGTGGCCTCTGATGAGCCGGTCGCAGGCTTGGGGTCAGAGGGCCGTGATTGCTCTGCCCCCAAAGGATGCACGGTCACACGGCGGGGGGGGGGGGCCTCCGGCAGAAAGAAGGCCCAGGGGCCTGACTCCAACCCCTCGCGCCCGCTACCTCATACGGTCTCTTGACGGCTCCACGGGGAGCGTCGTGACCGCCACCTGCTCTGGCCCATGGTGGCCACGTGGCTGGGCTGCTGGGAGACAGAGCCCCAGAGAAGCTTCCCTCCCTCCTTCCTTGGGTCAAAATGGAAAAATCCGAAGCACCCTCAGCTCCCAGTGCCTCAGAGGGCAGCCATACCATCAATTATTAAACATTCCTTAAAAGCCCAGGAAAACTGACATGAGGATGCCATCGGGCCCCTCACAGCCTTCGGCTACAAAGGGTTAATTAGGCCTGGGGGGCGTGAAGCCACAGACGCCAGCGGCCGAGAGCACCCCGTGTCTGAACCCTGCTGAGGACAGGCCTTTGCAAACCAGGAAGGCGTTTCCAGGCAGGTCTCCCCCTTCATCCCTGTGACTTCTTGGGGCCCCTGGGGGCGGCAGAGACTGTGATACTTCAGGGTATGTCAGCAACACGTGACCCCAGGCTCCACGGACGGACCTTCAGGAACCCAGAGGCGAGCCTTTGGCTAAGGGCAGAGTTCTTTTTCCCCCTTGAATATTTATTACATGGCTCTTGCTCGTACTTCGTAAAGCAACGCACATTCCCCCGAAAATCATACTGTGTATATTATTTCATCGACTATAATTTTTATTTCCAGTCACTTTCCTTCTCCCTCTTTTCTTTCTCACCACCCACCTCTCCTCCCAGCCCACGGCTCCCTCAGTGGGGGTCGGAGGGCACCTGCAAACCCACTGTGGACGGAACGAGGCAGCGGTGACCCAGGCTCTCGGGAAAAGTGCTCGGGAGCCCGGAGTCGTCGTGGACCCGTCTCCTGTGGCTTCCACAACACATACCACATACCGGATGACTCAAAGCATCATGTGGGCTGAACCGCGACCCCCCAGTTAATGATGCGTTCCAAAACCCCCAGGGTCTCAAAATGTGTCTTTGGAGACAGGGTCTTTAAAGGGGTAATTAAGGTAAAATGAGGTCCCGAGGGTGAACCCCAATCCAACAGGACTGGAGTCCTTAGAAGAGAAGGATTTCAGGGCACAGACTGGCATAGAGGGACAACAACGTGGGGACACAAGCGAAGCCAGCCCTGCCTGCACCTCGCAGGGGCTGGGGGAGGGTCTGCCCCGGGCTCCCTCCCGGCTTCTGCTAAAACCCTGGGCGGTCCTTGGCTTGTAGACGCATCTCCCTCTGCTTCTAAGGACATCGGTCATCGCATTAGGGACCTCCTCTTAACCTGTGGGCCACTTTAATCCATCTGGACCTCCTCTTAACCTGTGCAGAGACCCTATTTCCAAACAAGGTCCCGTTCACAGGTACTGGTGCTTAGGACTTGGGGCATCCTTTTGGGGGGCACAGTTTAAGCCACGACGTGTCACCATGTACGAGGCCACCATACGGAGGAGAGGAGAGCAGTGTGGCGAGGAATCCACGGCAGCCCCATCCCCAGCACTTTGAGCCGCGGCCCAGGCAGCAGACCCACGAGGGGAAAAGCCACCACCACCTGCACGTGACTCAAGCTTGTAAACCCGAGACGCGCTGCTCTCAGGCGTGGATGTCCAGGGAGTCTTGGCTCGTCTAGGCCAACCTCTCGTGCTCTTGATGGGGAAGCAGAGCGTCAGAGGCACGGGGCTCATGTGAGACCCACCCTGGGCCTGTCGCCCCAGCCACATCCCTTGCTGCTCCACCCAGAGCTGCCATGTTTCATCTGATCCTATGTGCTTTTCCCGACTCGTGTATCGCTCAGACCCCCAGAGAAAACAGACGGTGCATCCAGATTGGGATAATTCCAGGAGGATTTGTTTCCAAGAGCGGGGCGGGGTGGGGGTGGGGGGGCAGAGACCTGGGTCAGGACCGGAGCAGCTGTCCCCAAACCCGGAGAGTTGGGAAAGGGTCGGATACTGGAGCCTGGAATGAGAGGGTGGTGCAGAGAAGGGCCTTGGGGGCCACGATGGCAGGACGAGAGACAGAGAGGCACGGCCAGTCGAGGTGACCTCACCAGGTGGGAGTCAGGGAAGAAATGCCCTGACCCCACCCTCCCTCCCTCCCTCCAATCTCTCGTTGGGGACTTCTGTTGACCAAACCCAACCAGGAGCCGGAGACAGGGATCCCGCTGGGGTGGCCCCTACGGGGCAGCCTCCCAGGGCACAGAGCAGACTGGAGGGGGCAGAAGGGCAAACCCGGGCGGACGTTCCGTGTAGTCTGATGATGAACCCACCACGGCCATCCTGTCAGTGGCTGCCGCAAGATGTCTGGGCCTCTAGAGCTGGAAGAAATCCCCCTGGAGGCTTCTTAGTCTTTGGGAGGATGCGGGGATGGGGGGGCCCCACTGAGGATCTGATGAAATCCAAGCGTTCCTCTTCCCCGGCAATAGGCACCTCCATCTCCTCCAGTTTCAAGGAGCAGATACGCCAGCGGAAGAGCTTTCCGCCAGAGAGGGAATTTACCGGCTCATGGGTAGGTGTCAGGTAAGGCTGGATCCAGGGCTTTGCCGCTCTCTCCGTTGTGCTTGTCATCCTGAACTTCTTCCTTCTGCACATCAGTGCTTGGCACGTGGCAGACAGCTTGATCTTAGCTTCCCGAGTCAGGAGGCCCTAGGGGAGAAGCCTGCCAGCTCGATCCAGCTGAAGTTCTGAGGAACGCTCTGGGGGGCCATGCACGAGCCATATGCCCATCCCCAACCCAACCACTGTGTTCCCGTGGATGCTGTCTCATGACGGGCCTCCTGCTTCGTGCCTGACAGCCCTGCCTCCCCCACAGGGGTAGAGGGGTGATGAGGAAGCTTTTCGAACCAACACTAACTGCGGCAACCACAGTCCACCCCCTTAGACACCTGACATTTCAGGGGCCGCTGACCAGTGCCAAACTCTCTCCTTTACAGGAGGAACAGAACCATAGATCAAGGTCACCCAACGAGTCGAGAACAAAGCCGTCTGGGCTTTCTCATGGAAAGCCTGAAACCTATTAATCCTTAAAAGGCATTATCAAGGGACCAGCACTGAATTTCTTTAATCCTCCAAGGGGATTAGGAAAATGCAGCCAAGCTAAGCTCCTTCCAGGGAGGAAAGAGCCGCCTTCCACCAACGCGGTGCTTCTCCTGAGCTGGCCCCGCCCCTGGAGGGCAGGCAGTAGACCCCACAGCCGACACCCTTGGGCCGCGGGACCGCCCCCACCTCCTAACCCTGCAGCCCGTAATTATAATGACCTCGGGCGTCAGCGGTGTCCCAGAGCTCAGGAAGGCTTGCAAGGGGGGACCCAACCACGTGAACGAAGGTATCAAGTCTGGAAGGAGTCAGCCCTGTCCCTAAATTTGCAGGGCCTGGGGCAAAGGTCAAACAGCAAAAGGCCCACCGGCCGTGGGTCCAAACAGTTAAGAGTTTCAAATCAAGCAAACAAACTGTTGAACAAATGTGTTCTGTCTCACACCTCTAACAGCCTGGTGTGAACTGGGCTCCCTTCCAGGCCACGGGGTTGGGGGGTGGCCGTGGCACCCTGCTGACCTCTGACTTCTGGTCCCCCATCCTAGCCAACCTTCTCCACTACCTCCCTTCTTTCCCAGCCCTGCCAGCCCCATCGCTCCCGGCGAAATGTCACACGTGCGTGAGTGTGGACATCCCAGCCCACGTGGCCAGGTTCTGTCCTCACGCCCCGCGCCTGCATGCCCCTGGGTCCCGCTCAGTCCGGGGCTGCCCGTGCCAGCCACGTAGTCAGTCATCAGGGGAAACGTCCCCACAGAGCCCAGAACGGGGCTCGGGACTGCTCAGACAGAGAACCAGCGTGGGGCTGGTTCCGCTTGGCAGTGTCCATTTGGCAGGATCTGAGGGTAGCTTGTTCTCCAGCACAGCACTGGGAAGGCAGAGATGAAGCATCTAGAATGTTCCCTCACTAAATCCCACGGAGTGGAGGGACATGGGGACTGTGCCCACGGCCCCCCAAGGGCCACATCCAGCCCGCTCCCCACCCTGGGGGACAGCCTGACCTCCAGGTGCCGAACATGCCCGCAGACCCCGACGCTCTGGTCGTGGGCAGGCTGAGGATCCCCGTCTCTGGTGGAGACCCTTCCTGCGTTGGCCCCCAGCACCCAGGCCCACACGCCCTAAGTGCTCTGGGGGCTCCGCTGCTCTCCTGCCCTACCCCGTGACAAGGGGCCTGGGGGTCCTCCCTCAGGCCTGCCCTGGCCGCTGCTCCCCTCACCCAGTCGCCTGGATGTTCTGGAACCGTGGGGTTGAAGGGCGTCCCTCACTGCCAGACAATGCGGGTCGCCCATTGTGACAGGCCCTTCTGCAGCCCGAGCTGTTCTTGCACCGGGCGGCCTGCAGAAAGCCGCCTGCACTGACCTCAGGCTGGACGGTCCAGCCTCACCACGAAGGCCTGCGCACCCGGCACAGAGCCCACAGGACCAAGAGTCACCGCCTGGCAAGATGCCCCCGGGGCACTTTATCGTCGAGCCTGCTGATCGCAGCTAACAGCCGCCGGGCACCGACTTCAGTACCAGCCGCCTCGACGGTCGTCACGCATCATTAGCGTAATTAGCAACGATCCCGTGACGCGGCTACTGGCGGGCCCCAATCTATGCAGATGAGGCAAGTGAGCTCCGCTCAGCGGTCCCACTGCTCGGAGGCGGAAGGCCCAGGCTGGACTCAGATTCGTGTAATGGTGAGGCTCAAACTCAAGCTTTCCGCTCTCCAAAGTGGAGGAAAGGAGAAGGAGTCGGGGGGCAGTCTCCAGGGACCTTGACAAGGAGCCAGAGGGCCCTGGGTGGGGGTGGTCACCCTCTTGTCTCTCTCTGCCGTCTCCCGGGCGGTGATCTCTCCGCGCACGACGTGGCAAGCGGCTCAAGGAAACGTCTGGACAGATGGCCCCCTTGACAGATGTGCTCCATCCAAGGAATGGTGCATCTCACTTGGCTTACCTTCCTCTGTCATACATTTCTGTATTGGTGAATTATCATCTTTATATTCAGAGGAAACAATAAAGCTATTTTCAGCTTCAGAACAAAACGAATCCAGTGGTAAATAAAATCCCAAAGGCTGGTGCTGGGAAGGCCCGCACTGTCCTCCTGGTTGGCCGGCTTCCTCTGCCGGGGAGGGGCTCCGTCTACACCACAGGGCGTGGGGGTGTGCCGGCGGACAAGGGAGGCAGGCAGGGAGTCTTCTGGAGTCCTGGCAGCTGTGCAGTACTCCTCGGCTCTGCAGATGCAGATAATGAGGTCCAGAGAGGGTGAGCTCCCCGCCCTGGGGCACACAGCCTGGGGGCGCCAGGGAGCGGCTCCCCGAGACTGCTCCAGTGTTTTCTCAGCACTTGGGAACAGATGGCTCCAATTCCCACCCACGGAAGCCAAACATTTTCCCTGGTTACCCTGCTAATTTGCTCACAAGCCTCCTCTTGTAAATAGAGAGTACAAAGGCTCCCGTGAGCAGCGTGCCTGACAAGCAAATTCAGCCTCCACTGGAAAGGCCTTAGGCGGAGCACAGCAAGCCCCAGGTAAGGCCCAGGTGTGGCTCGGGTGTGGCCCGCGGCCTCGGCTGACCAGCCCATCGCGAGCAGGGTACCGGCTCGAGGCGCAGACAGGCACCGGGCTCCAGCCCTGGTTCTGCCCCTTCCGCCGAGGCTGGCTGGGGAAGCCTGGGCCAGCCTCTGGGGCTCCCTGCAGCCTCCTGTCATCTGCGAAATGGGCGTCAGATCAGTAGGACGTGAGACAGCATGTAGGGGCTCTGGGAACGGAGGTGTCTGTGAGAATCTGGTCGCCTTCATCCGGTGACACTGGGCTGGCGTCACTCTGAACCACCCCCACCCCAACCCTCCACCCCCCGCCACGGACAGTAGTCCACTCGCTCAGCCCCTTTCACTTTGGGAGCCCTCCTCCAGGCCCAGCCCTGCCCCGAGACCCGGAGAGCAGCTAACACCTCAAGATTCTCAGCTGTGTGATGCTGGACAAGTGCCTTCAGCTCTCGGGGCCTTATCCCCACCTGTAAATCAGGCTGTCGTTGCAGTAAGGATTCGATGATGCCTGATACCCAGTGAGTGCTCACCAAAGTCGGGGGGGGGGCTCCCTGGAGGAAGGGATGGTGGCGCGGAGCCTTTGCAGACGAACAGATATTGGTGGGGTAGAGGGGTGTGTGCGCTGACAGGCGGGCCCTCCAGGTAGAGGGATCTCCGTGGGTAACGCTCGGGAAGGAGTCGCCTCCCTGTGGGGGAGGGGAAGCCACCAGAGACTGGGTGTGGCTGGGTGTCAGAGAGGGGGTGCAGGGGCTCGGTGGGTGGGGGAGCCAAAGGTCTGGACCTGGCGGGGAGGAGTCGGGGCTCCCAGCAGGTCGCAGGACCCCAAGCTACCCCACCCCCCCATCAACCACAGCAGCCATAGTAAAGAGCTCTTCCTGCTCAGAGCTCTGGGAGCCAGGCCAGGCAGCTACTGCCATCCTGGCGGGCCTCCAGCGGCAGTGGCAGCGGCGGCCCTGGGAGCCTTTATCCCAGCCTGCTGGCCGGCCTGGGGTGTGCTGAGGGGTGGAGACCCGGTAGGCCACTTGTGGCTTGGGGGCCCCAGTCCCGGAAGCCTGGCCAGGGTGCCACCCCCTTGACCTCCAGGCCTGGGGTGTGGGGGTCCCGGGCGCTGCATAACCCACAGGACAGACGGGTGGCCAGGAGGGACGAGCCTCAGCCTGGCCTTGCTGTGTGACAGGAGCCTCCCCCATCCTAGCTTCCCCTCCCTGAGTCACCGCCATGAGGATTTGAGCAGAGCCTGGCTCCTAGCTGGTGTCTCTACGTGTCCACCCCCCCCCCACCAACCCTGTTCCCGCTCAGCACCACACGGGTGTCTTTGCCCTCTTAGGAGAGAATTATGGGCTTTGCTTCTTTATTTGATTTGCCTTTTTTGCCCAGATGGCTGTGCCTCCTCTTCTCCCGAGTCTGACAGCGGCATCCATGCTTGGAGACGGGCAGTGTGCTGGGCTGACTCTGCAGCCTCGGGGTGACACCAGCCAAGGGCCTTCTCCTCTCTGGGCCCCAGGGCCTGGGCCGCTCCAGGGGCCTTTCTGTCCGTGGTCAGAAATAGGTTTTGCTGCATGGTCCCCGGGGTCTAAGGTGCCTCGATAATCCCGTGTCCTGGGGCCACTGTGAGCCCGAAATGTGGTGCATATGTGGCTGAGAGCCACCATCCCACCACTCACCTGCCAGCTTCTTCATCTCTAAAAGGGAGCTCAGGGACACCCCGGTCTGTGCGAGAATCAGAGGAGGTGACGTCAGTGAAGGCTGCCCCCTGCACCAGGGGGACACGGAGCAGCGGAGACCCCCGTCCCTCCGCGATCTGCTGAGCCCAGCCCTGCCCGGCGTGTCCGTGGACAGTAGCCCACACAGCCTCCCTCCCTGTGCCCTGGGGAGGCTCCCGCTCCCTCCCCGGCTGTGTCCTGAGCAGGCCCCACACTTTGCTCTCTGTCTGGCTCTTGGCTACAAGTACCAATTGATGGGAAGAGTCTAATGGGCTTTAAGTTAATAAGTTGGGACTAAATTAGGTTTGAGCTCCGTAGGAAGCGGATGGCGTAGCCGCCGTGTCCCAGAACAGCCCCGCTGGGGCGGGGACGGGCAGGCAGGGGCACCGCGAGGCGCTCTTTCTTCTTCTTTCTCCTCCAATATTTTATTATGAACATTTTCAACATAAAGAAGATCCGAAAGAATTGTGCAGTGAACGCCCAGACGCGCTGTCTCCATTTGCTCCATTAGCTTTCTAGGACAGCTGTCCATCCCTCTGTCCCCCTCACCAGCCACCAACCCATCTCACTGTTTTTAATGCAATTCCAAGTCAGTGGCAGGCATCAGTAAACTTCACCCCTAAACACGCTCATCATTAGCTAGAGGTCAATATTTGGTTTGGGTTTGGGGCTGTGTGTGTGTGTGTGTGTGTGTGTGTGTGTGTGTGTGTGTTAGGCAGAATTTACCAACAGTGAGATGCACAAATCTAAAAGGGATACTTGTTGAGTTTTGAGAGATGCACATACTGTGTAAGCCTGAGCTCCACCAAGATACAGAGCGTCGCTATCACCCCAGATAGTCCCCTATGCCCCCTGCACTTCCCGAGGGGCATCACCATCTTCATTACCTTAGGGCCGTGTTGCCTCGTCTAGAACTTCCTATGAATGGATGTGTGCCCTTTTGTGTCCATGACACCTTTTCACTTGGCACAGTGCTCTTGAGATGCCTCCTAGTTTGGGGGGTATCAGTCGTGTGACCCCTTTTATTGCTAAGAACTACACCGTGGACTGGAAAGACCACAGTCTAGGTACTCATCTCCTGCTGACGGATGCCCGGGCTATTGCCAGGTTTTGCTGTAGACACAGCAAAATCTCAAAGGTGCCACTGTCCAGAGTAACAGACATGGCTGAGAAATACTCCAGGTCATGCTCGAAACTCTCAGCCAGGTGGAAAGGCTTCTAAGAATCTTAAAACTTGGACTGTCTCTGCTCAACTAGAGGGCTTCTAAAACTCTTAAGTGCCATGTCCCATAGCCCCAAACAGAGAGAGGATGTCTCAAACTGATGTGCACGTTCAGCTTTTACCCATTGGAGGGTGTGGCAATGTGATACACAGGAAGCCCACGAGGTTTTCAAAGGAATCATACCAGCCTGGACTGAGCAGAACTGAGCCAAACCCCTGCTGGTGGGGTCCGAGGCCAGAGAGCTGATCTGTCGCCCATTCACCCTATCAGCCATTCCCTGAGGGTGAGTGTGTGGGAGGAAACAGGTGGGAGAGATCACCTGGCTCAGAACACCTTAGGCTCTGGGTTCTAGCCCTGCAGGCACTGAGGAATCATGGGAGACAGTTAGCAGAAGAAGGACACCTCTTTAGAAAGCTCGCTCTGCCTAGGAAGTAGGTTGGAGGGCAGAGTGGCGAAAGCCAAGAGACCAAGGAGAAGGCCTTGGTAGCCATCCTACTGAAAGACGATTCTTTACAAAAATTTTTGGAGCATCTGAGGCCATTTAGAATAGCACGTGGAACTTGGCAAGTGAGGACGGCAGGTGCCTTGGCCCCTGGCAGTGGCAGCCCCCACTCCTTCAGTCCATGAGGCAGACCCTAGCACGGCCTCTCCCAGCACTGACCTGGCTTTGCCACAGGGCCCAGATGACAGGACATGCATATGCCGTGGGCACCTCCCGCACTCCCGCCCACAGCCTGTCACCTGCTCCGCTGATGGGGCCTTAATTGGCTGCATTTTTCATCCTGGCAGACGGCTTTCCTCCAAGGGAGTGTTGCTAACAGGGTCGGGAGGACAGACATCAATTAGCAGAGTACCCGCTGCCATCAGTGAGGCCCAGGTGTCCCTGGCAGCGACAACAGGCCTGGCCCCAAGCCTCGCCCACCCTGGCACCCCCGCAGAGAACCCTTTCACGGCCCTGCACTCACCCCCAACAGAGGCACCTATGCGCAACGGCAAACATACAGGATGCAGGGCCACAAGGCTCAGCATCGACCTACCGGCTAGGGAGCTTTCTGGGCCTAGGTCTGCTCACACATAACCTGGGCGAGGACACTAACAGTCCCATGTCATAGGGGAGCTGGGAGATTTATTTGTTTTTTAAGATTTATTTATTTATTCGAGAGAGAGAGAGAGAACACACAGTGGGGAAGGGCAGAGGGAGAGAGAGAGAATCTCGAGCAGGCTCCACCACCGGCATGGAGCCCATTGTGGGGCTCAATGTCACAACCCTGAGATCAGGACCTGAACCGAAATCAAGAGCCAGACGCTTAACGAAATGAGCCACCCAAGCATCGCGGCCCCACTTCCTCCTTGACACCAAAGTTTCCTTCCTGCTCTGCAGAGCCCACAGCCTGATAGGCCCCGAGGAAGGCTCCTGACCCAGCCAGCTGAGGGGATGGCCCGCCCCTCAGCCCTGAGACCTCCTCAGATACACCCACCTGTCCTGCCGCTGCCGGCCCCTTCGGCCCCCACAATACAGCCCTGAACCCCCCCACACACACACACACAAAACCACAAGCCCCTGCTCAGATCCTTTGGACACTGGGCAACATCAATCACATGCCCAGACTTTGGCCCTAATCTAAACCCCAAAGGTTCTCCAGTTGTTCCAAACCAGGGGTCCTTCACCCCCAGGTCCGCCCATCATTTGGTGCCATGAGGAGTCCGGGTGCAGAGAGCACGGGAACCAGGCAGATGAGGCAGATGAGGTCTCTATCTCGTAAACATGTGTTTCGTTTTCCATGAGAAACACATATGCGGCCAAAAGCATTACCAACTGACCTGGGCTTATAGAAACAGTGGAGAAACAGAGAGGAACATTGAGGAACACTGTTCAAGATTCTGCTACATTTCCTTCTAGTCACTTCTCTATGTGGAGTGAATATTCTCTGTGCGTAATTGTGTATCCTGCATGCCCCACTTAAAAAAATGTAAAGTGTAGGGGCACCTGGCTCTGTCAGTTAAGAGTCTGAGACTCTTCATCTCAGCTCAGGTATTGATCTCAGGGTTGTGAGTTCGAGCCTCACGTTGGGCTCCACACATGTTGGCGCTTATTTAACAAAAAAATAAAAAATAAAAAATAAATAAAAAATTCAAAGCTTACAAAAGGCTACAGAAAGTTAACTAACTTGAATTTAAATTAAAAAAAAAAAAGGCTACAGTAAAAATAATTGTCCCTTCTCTGACCCCAGCCCCACAGTTTCCTTTCCCCAAGGCAATCACTGTTACCTGCCAACGGTGCATCCTTCCAGAACAACCTGTGTGCAGGCAAGCACACCCATGTATGCTCTCCTTTGTAACACAATGGTTTCATACTCAACACACTGTATTAGGATCTCCAGAGAAACAGAACCAATAAGATCTGTATGTATATGTGTGTGTGTACATATATATATAAATCTATAAATATAAACACATGCAAATCCATATATAAATATAAACACATATAAATCCATATGGATATATATGGATTTAGTTTATGGAATTGGCTCACACAATTACGGAGACTGGCAAGTCCAAAATCTGCAGGGTGGGTCAGCATAGTGGAGACCGAGGAAGAGCTGATGCCGTGGCTGAAGTCCAAAGGCTGTCTGCTGGCAGAATTCCCTCTTCTTCAGGGTTGATCAGCTTTCTGTTCTATTCAGGCCTTCAACTGATTGGGTGGGGCCCACCCACATTATGGCAGGCAATCTGCTTTACTCAAAGTCCTTGGATTTAAAGGTAAACCTCATCCAAAAACATCCTCACAGAAATATCCAAAATAATGTTTGCCCAATATCTGGGTACCATGGCCCAGCCAAGTTGATGCCTAAAATTAGCCATCACACATATTTTTCTGAACCTTGCTTTTTTTTCTTTAACAACAATGTATCTTGCAAACTGCTCTATATCAGTACAAATAGAACTGCATCATTCTTTTTAATGATTGCATAGTATACCATTGTATTGTTATGCATTTAGATTTTTTCTAATCTTCTGGTGTTATAAAAATGCAACAAATATCCCTCGAACAGACGGCTTTGAACAGATATGCAAGTATAATGTATAAATTCTTAAAAATAGAATTAATGGAACAAATGATTTCTGCATTCTGATGTGCCAAATTTCCTTTCTATCATAGAGGTTGTCCAAATCTACACTCCCACCCCACTGTGTGGGAGGGCCTCTTGTTCTCACCTTGCTACGACCGACTTCAAACTTTGGTTTTTGCCAATATGCTAAGAGAAAAATAGCTTCTCAATATACTTTTAATTTGAACTTCTCTTATTAGGTGTAGAGTCGGGAAATTTTTCGTATGTTGAAGCCACTGTGTTTTGGGTTTTGTTTTCTTTTGTAAATTGTCAGCTCATGTACTTTACCCATCTTTTCTATTGGTTGTTTGGTCTTTTCCATTCTGATTTGTAAGTGCTCTTTATATATTGAGGAAGTAATACCCATCCTATGTGTTGTCATATGTGTTGCAAATATTTTCCCCACTTGGACATTTAGCTTTTTCATTTTTTCATAATGGGTTTTTCCATGCACAAGTTTTATGTTTTTAATGAAATGGTCAAACGTGGTAGTGTTTTCATTGATGGCTTCTGAATTTTGTGTCTTACGTAGAAAGAACATTCTTTCTATAAGATTATCAAAAGCAAAAATCTGGAGTTTTTTCTTGTTGTTTTTGTTGGTGGTGGTAGTTTGGGCTTTAGTTTTGGTATAAGGCATGAGATAGGAATCCAATTTTACTTTATTTTATTTTGTTTTCAGATTGTCACCCTATGGTGCAAACACCACTCACACGATAATCCATCTTTCTCCCACCAATACAACAAGCTACCTTTGACAGTGAGTGCATTTGGATTGACTTCTGGAACTGCCTTCCGTCCCCTTGATTGGTTCATCTCATGAAAGTCCAGCCCACACGGCTGTCAGTACAAGAACTTTGTTTTAGGCTCAGTATCCAGCAAGTTTATCTCGACGCCTTCTTCTTCTTCTTCTTTAGTCTTTTCTGGGCTCATTCTTGCAAATTCATTTCCCCGTATGAATTACAGAATCAGTTTATCTAATTCCAAAGGAAGGACATCTTGCTGTTATTTTTACTACGATGATGTTAGATCAGAGGATTGATTTAGAGCAATGACATTTTGGTCACAATTTTTAGTCTTCCTGGAGAAGAACAGGGAGTGACTTTATGTTTATTTATTTTCTTCTGGGTGCCTGGCAAAGGTTTCTCTTTCTTTCTTTCTTTTTTAAATGTCCTTTTACAAGTTTCTCGTATAGGTATTGGATGTTTCCAATTAAGATTATGCCAGGGATAGGGGACGCCCAGGTGGCTCAGTTGATTAAGCATCCGACTCTATGTTTTTTTAAAGATTTTATTTATTTATTTCGGATAGAGAGAGCACAAGCCAGGGGACAGAGGCAGAGGGAGAAGCAGGGTCCCCACTGAGCAGGGAGCTAGATACAGAGCCTGATCCCAGGACCCTGGGATCATGACCTGAGCCGAAGGCAGACACTTAACAGACTGAGCACGCCCCTAAGCATCCGACTCTTGATTTCAGCTCGGGTCATGATCCTGGGTTGTGAGATCAAGCCCCACATAGGGCTCTGTGCTTATCGAAGATTCTCCTTGAGAGTCTCCCTCTCCCTCTGCCCCCCCCACCATGCTCTCTCTCTCTTTCCCTCAAATAAATAATAAATAAATAAATAAATCTTTTCAAAAATACATTATTCCAGGGATTTTTATCTATTTGGTTGCCAGCGTCAAAGAATCTTTCCGTTCATTTCCTTTTTCTGGTTGTCTCTTGTGCCTCAGGTGGGAGAGCTGTGGAAATCTCTTAAAAGGTTTTCATTTGGGTCACTTGGATCTTCCAGCTATATAATCCTGTCACCTACAAATAACAATAATTCAACTTCTCTTTTCCGACTTCTAAATGTCTTATTTATTTCTCTTGTTGAGCAATATCAGCTAGGACTCCAAAGTGGGGGAGGGCAAAAGGGCAAATACCAGAGGTGAGAAATCTTGCTTTTCGTGTTTAAAGAGATGTGCCAGGGCGCCTGGGTGGCTCAGTCGGTTAAGCGACTGCCTTCGGCTCAGGTCATGATCCCGGAGTCCCGGGATCGAGTCCCGCATCGTTCTCCCTCTGACCCTTTCACCTCTCATGCTGTTTCTCTCTCTCTCTCTCAAATAAATAAATAAAATCTTTAAAAAAAAAATAAAATAAAGAGATGTGCCTTTGACTTGCCATCCACATAAAAATGCACTAATTACTATTTTGTTAGGGTTTGTGAATAACTGGGATTACATGTTGTATTTTACCAAATGCCAGCCAAATGTGGTATTTTACCCATTTTAGTGTCCGTATCAATGACCATATGTTTTTTCTTTAACGTGTTCCTATGACACATGATGTCAGTAGCATTTACCATTCCTGCGTGTGCCACGTGGTAGAGCCTGCTAATTTCAGCGTGCTCCTGAATTTTGTTCGCTGCTATTTCACTGAGGATTTTATACTGCCATTCATAGGTGAGACTGGCCTGTTGTTTTCTTAGAGAAATCTGCCAGGTTGAGAAATCTCTTCTTTCTTTTGTTCCATGCTTTGGAAGAGTAAAGTTGCACACTTTACTCCTTCGTGGCTCCTTCTTCTTTAAAACTTTGGTAAAATTCTGCAATTCTGTGAACCTGCCCAACCAAGCCTGGGGTTTCGAGCAGAGGGGTAATAGATCTTCAGCAGAATCCTCTAGTTCCTGTCTAGTAATTGTTCAATTTAGATTCCTTTCTCTTCTGAGAGCAGGTTGTCTGCTCGTTTGTATTTTCCTAGAATATCATTTTACCCATTTTTTTAAAAAATGTTGTGGCCTAGATGCAAAGTGTCTTTTGTATTCCTTCCCATTTCCTTTCTCTGTGTCACTAAGCACTTGCGCCCTACCGGTTCCATGGTCTGGTGGTCCCTCAGAATCATACATCCCGGGGGTGACTTAGGATTCCTCAGTGTGGTTACACAGAGTTCCACTGGTTTCCCTGGGTTTTTCAAATATAACAATCACGTTGTCTGCCCCCCACCATGATGACTATCCCTTACCCACTCTCTCCTAGGGTAATTGGGCTATATTTGCAATGCTTGGCTGTTACAATGCACATCTTCGTGTACAAAGCCTTTTCTGTATTTAGAATTATTTCCTTGGGCTAGATTTTCTGAATCAGAGGGTAAGCATGTTTTTTAGGCCAATTTACTTTCCAGAAGGGTTGTTCAAATTTGTACTCCCACAGCAACCGAGGATTAAAAACCGAGGTCGGGTCATGCTTCTTCCTCCAGCTGAACCACTCCGGGGGCTCCCAGCCCTTCCCGCTGCCAACAAGATCCCCCTCGGGCTGGTTTCTGCCCCAACCTCACCTCCCTTCTCCCACCAGAAGGTTCTTCCTCCTCTGTTCCCACTACACTGGGCTTCTTTCTGTTCTTGAATATAATGAGCTTTTTCTGGCTCCCAGACTTTGCCCTGGCTGTTCCCTGTGCCCAAAACACCCTTACCACAAACTGCCACACAATGGGCTCCTTTCCGTCACTCCGTTCAGGTGTCACCTTCCCAGAATGGCCCTCCCCGACCACTAGGCAATGATGCCCACCCCATCCCCATGGTCACACACTAGTCCACCATTCTGTCCTGTTGTCTTGCAGGCATTGGATGCTTCCTGAAATGGCTGCTTGTTTATTGCCAGTGTCCCCCATTAGACTGAGACCCCATGGGGGCAGAGACCCCGACGTGCCTCCTGTAGGCAGAGCAGTGTCTCACACACACTGGATAATTTTTATTTACACCCAGGAGAGCTTGGCGTGGCTTCCTGCATAGGCCCTTTCAAAGCGCCCGACCCATGGGGAAGCACGAGGCTCATTTACTTTAAGATCAATCACTCTGGGCCCCTGGGTGGCTCAGTCGGTCGAGCGTGTGCCTTCGGCTCAGGTCATGATCTCAGCATTCTGGGATTGAGTCCTGCATCAGGCTCCCTGCTCAGCGAAGGGTCTGCTTCTCCCTCACCCTCTGCCGCTCCTCTCTGCTTGTGTTCTCTCTCTCTCAAATAAATAAAGAAAATCTAAAAAATAAATAAATAAGATCAATCACTTTGATCAGCTGGCCATCTCCCCTGGTCCAAACAGCACGAGACGAAGGGCAGGGGGTGAGTCCCACCCTGAGCGCACATCAGCACCCTTTCCCTTGACTTCACTCAACGCAGCGTAATTCAGCACCCAGTTCAGTCCACCCTTCAAACAAATGTTTGGCTTTTACTGTATGCCAGGCACTGCGCTTAGCACCGAGGATCCAGACAGAAATAAAGGAGGGCCTTACTCGCAGGGGGCTGCCAGTCTTTTAGAGGCGACGGGCAAGGTTTTGAGAAAAGGTGCCAACCACAGCTATGGGCTGACCAGCACCTCCAGAGCTTACTGCTGGATGGCAGAGGTGGGTCTCACGGCAACAGGAGGAGCTAATCTGGTGAGAAGTGAGGGGAGGCATCCAGGCATGGGCCTGGCGGGTGCTTTGGCAGCCACCTCCTATGATCCCATCCTGGTGGCTCGGGCCTGCATGGGGAGGGGGCTCGCCTGACTCCCCCAGACACAGATCCCAGCCCTGGAGGGACCCAGGACATGCCTACTTCTCACCTGGGTCCTGTTTCCACCTTGTGGCAGGACCCTTTCTCTGCATGGACACCCCCCTCCATCGCTGGCTCGTGTCCTGTGCCAGGGCCCCCGTGGGCTCCTCTCTGTAATGTCCCCCAAGCTTCCACACAGTCTCTCTTAAAACCGCGTTATAGAAGAGTGGAGGCTCAGACAGAAGTGTGGGAGCTGCAGCCCTCAGCCCTGAAAGAGGCTCCCATCTATTTGGGAGAAAACCGAGGCTCCCAAGCTGGGAGGAGGAGAGACTGGGCAGGGGTGGGGACCATGCGAGGGAGCGCCACAGAGCTTGGCGTCAACCCCTAGACCTGGCTGGAATCCGCGCACCTCCCGGTCTCCAGCCCACGGACTCCTACTCATCCTTCAAAACTTTGAGTCTGGCCACCCGCGTGATCTGTCGCACCCACTAACCTGGGCACGGCAGACCTGCCCCCTCCGCAGAGGACCCAGGGTGGGAGGAGGGGGGCAGGGGGGTAGTGGGCCTGGGCACCCACGCGGGGAGGTGGGCATGGGGGTGGCGGGCTAGATCAGACGCACGTCACCCCGGGGGTGGCCGCGTGCCACCACGCCCCTCCCCGGGGTGTCGGGGGCGATCGACCTCAGCCTCGGCCCCGCCCCCGCCTCTGCCTCTGCGGGCTCCCCGGGATGGGGAGGGCGGGGGCGGGGCTCCGCGCGGGGAGGGGGGGGAGGAGGGGGAGGAGGGGGAGGAGGGGGAGGAAGGGGGGGAGGGCGGTACAGGCAGGCGGGGCTCTGCGCGGGGGGGCGGGCCGGGGCGGAGCGCGGTGGCCCCCGCCGCGCCCGCCGCTGCTGCTGAGCCCCCCGGACACGCTCGCCTACCCGGGCCCGGCGGACCGCGGAGCCGCGGAGGACGCCGGCTGCGCCGGGTCCGAAGCGCGGAGCGTGGAGCGCGGGCGCCCAGGGGTCCCGGCGCGGGGGCGGCGGGCACAGGCTCGACCCGGCGCGCCGAGGACCCCGGGGCCCGGCCGTGCCGAGGTAAGCGGTCACCGTGGAGGTGGCGGGCGGGGACAGGGACGGGGATGGGCTGGAGCGCAGAGACCTGTCGGAGCCTTTGTCTGCGGCGCGCGCGGCCCCACTCGGCGCCCCCTCCCCCTCCGCGCCGGCTCGGGGCAGCTGAGTCCAGGGACCAGGGCACGTGGCTCTGGGGACCCCGAATCTCCCACCCCACCCCACCCTTGTCCTGGGAAGAGGTCCAGCATCTGGACTGGGCCAGCCCCCCCCCCCCCCCGCATCAGCCCATCTGCGAGCGCAGGACCCAGACCCAGGAGAGTGGCCAGTGGCCTCAGGTCATGCCCAGGTCTGGGAGCCACCTCCCTCCCTAGGCATGCCCAAAGGGTCCTTCCACCTGAAGTTCTTCCCTGGACCCCCTCTGCCCCATCTCACCTCTTCCCCCAGCCAGCTCCCTCCTAGCTCTTGGAACAGCCGCTGTAAGAGGCAGGGCCTCTGTGTCCAGGGGTCACCTCGTGGTGGCCTGGGGAGTCTGCCGTTTGCCTAGGGGTACAGGCCTGGGAACCAACTTTGTTGCTGATAGAGCCGGGCAGGCAGAAGGAGCCCGGGGGATGCAGAGTGCTGCCAGCCCTGGGACCCAGAGAAACCGAGGCCAGGGAGGAAGGGGTGGGTCTGGGCTGTGGGAGCCGCCAGCCGGTGCCTGAGGCCAGTGCATTCACCTCTCCAACGGGAACTGCAGGAAGGGGGCAGCCGGGCGCCTTGAAACCCCCTTTTCTGTGGGCAGAACCAGCAGGGAGGGGTTGGGGCAGTGTGTGGGCTTGGCTGTGGAGGAGCAGTAGAGAACTCAGTAGGCCTAGGCACGGGGGGCCAGGGACATCCAAGGGTGTCCAGATGGCTAAGGCTTGTGGCCCACGATGAGTGTGAGGCCTGAAGAGGGCCAGCGGCCTGGCTTTCCAAATAGAATTCAGGTTCCTTGTCCCCTCTGGGGGGACACACTGTAGAGGCAGAGCACAGCCCCGAAAGGGAGGGGTCAGCCTGGCCTTGGGAGCACATTCAGAAGCAGTATCCACTCAGTCACAGTTGAAATGGGGGTGCCAAAGGTGCTCGACCCGGCTGGGACTTTAATGCAAGCTGCATGACCTCTGGCCTCGGCTCTATGTGCAAAGTGGGGGCCCGTGAACCGGGCTTTCAGGATTGCTGGGGTCAGGAGCCCCCTCAGGCCCACAGCAGTGCCCTGAAGCGGCGTCTTGTGTGACTTCTGAGCACCTCCTGTGTGCAGCCAAGCCTCTGGCCACCCAGCCACCCCCTCCCCCGATTTGTGAAGTACTTTCCCACCCTCCTTGTCCACAACAGAGAGGTAGGGAAACTGAGGCCCAGGTGTGGCCCACTGAGGCAGTGACTGGTGATCTGTTGGCCAAAGACATGAACTGTGTCTTCTCAGCTACTCCCCAGGAGTGGACATTGAGGGGTCCTGGCAGGGTTGGGGGAGCCCGTGCACTCTTGGTTTTTTTAAACTCACGTGCATGTTCTTAGATTTTAACTAAAGAGGAACATGAGAGGAGGAGGAATAGGCTGGCGGGCGATCTGAGACTCCAGGCTGTTGGTGTGGAGTCTGCGGGGTCTGGGGAGGAGCGAGTTGGCCTAGGCCAGGAGAGGTGGAGACGAGCCACCTTATGCACCCCCCAACTCTGCCACCAGGGAGGTCACACCTAAGGGCCTGGGGCCGCCGCAGGGGAAGCCAGAGCCCCCTGCCCACAGGAGGGCCCTGGAGCAGCACGTGGGGACAGCGGCGGGGCTGGCATTGTGGGTGGTACCTGCCTGCCTCACCGATGAGCCAGAGGGAGCAGTGGGGCCGCCTCCTGGCTCAATGCTGAGCACGTCCGCCTTCCCGGGTGGCACGGCCAGGCGTGGCCAGGGCACTGCATCTTGGGAAGCTTTGCAGAAGACCGGTCAGGGGTTCGGGGTTCGGGCGTCCTCCAGGCCTGGGCTGGAGTGGATTGCAGAGAGGAGCGTTCCATTGTTGTAGACCCCTGCTCTGCAGCAGGCTCCTTCCCCAGCCTTCCTATCTGCCCCCAGGGAGGCCGGGAGGGCGGGGCCCGGGGTCTCTGAGCCTCCTCTGTGGGATCCTGCCCAAGGCCACCAAGCAAGGCCACGGTCATTGAAACCAGCTCTGTCCTAAATCCCACTTGGGACCCCCAGCTCCAGATGTGGCAGGAGGCCCAGGCTGGGGGACACTCAGGAAAGGCACTGAGCCTGCAGGGGGGTTACGCCAGCTTCCCAGCCCCCAGACAGAGAACCCCCGACCCTGTTCTCCATGCTTGTGGGAGGGGACCGGGGCGGCCTCGAAGCAGGACGGCTCCGGGCTCCAATGCTCCAGTAAAAACTCTGTGCAGAGTAGGAAAGGTGGATACACGGGGCCAGCAGGAGGTGCTCGGTAACAGCGCATCAGGTCTGGAGGCTGGGAGCGGGTAAACTGAGGCAGGAGAGCGGGAGGAAATGAGACAAAGCATGAGCAGGCAGAGGTGGAGGGGTGGTGACAGGCCGGCCACAGAGACGACTGGAGTAGTCCTGGGCACATGGGATCCCTCGGGAAGTGGGCCTTCTCCTGGCCTCTTCCATGGGCTCCCGCATAAGCTCATGATGCGTGGATCTAGGTGCCATGCTCAGTGCCCGATGCTCTAGTGTCCTGCCTGTGTCTCAGATTCTCCTCGAGGAGCTGCAATGAGATAAATGAATAAAAATCATTAGAAAAACAAATTGATGGGGCGCCTGACTGGCTCAGTTGCTGGAACGTGCGATCTCAGGGTTGTGAGCTCGAGCCCCCCCGCTGGGCGTACAGATTACTTTTTAAAAAAATAGAATCTTAAAAAAAAAGGAAAGAAAAAAGAAAAATGGATAACCCTTTCAGGGAAAAAAACAAGACTCCCCCATCCCCACCCCACAGTGGGGGTGTCTCTCCATCACGGATAAATTAGCTTCTTCCTTTCTTTTAAAGGTAAAGGTAGTAGGTTTGAATTGAAGCAAGAGAAACTGAGGCAAGACCAAAGGAAGGACTTCCTGGCCCGGCAGGTGGTGGGCCCCAGAATGGAGGGCCGCAGTGCTTCAGAGTGTCCCACGGGCCTGGGTTTGGGTTGGGACGGCCCCCCTTACTGTCAGTGAGACGGGGGATGGGGGGTGGCACCCTCTAGGCTTGCGTGGCCTCCACAGCAGTAAAGTGAGCGAGTCCAGGCGCCTCCTCCCAGAGGGAAATGGTGCGTGGGACCCTGAGCACAGCGCGAGCGCACACACCGTCCCATAAAGTCAGTTGCAAAGCCCCCGGGGCCGTGGCGGTGGCCAGCCCTCCCCCTCCCCCCCCCCCCGCCCCGCGCTCCCTCAGCCCGCCCCCTCTCCTCTCTCCGCAGCACGGGCTACCATGGGCTCCGTGGGCAGCCAGCGCCTCAAGGAGCCCAGCGCGGCGGGCACGCCGGACAGCAGCGTGGTGATGAGCTTCAGCTTCGACGGCTGCCGGCTCGAGGAGGAGGCGGTGGGGACGGCTCAGGGCCAGGGCAGCGTGGCCGGGGGCGTCCCGGGTTTCACGGACTCTGGTGAGTCGGGGGTGGGGGCAGGACCCAGGTGCGTGTCCGGCACCAAGCAGGGATGGGCCGTGGGAACCCTCGGGGAGCCTTGGGTGGTCCCCGAGTGCGGGGCGCTGCGTCCGTCAGGAGGGATCTGCCGTGGGGACGATCGAGCCGCTGTCTCAGGGACCTCACGCTGATGCCATGTGTCCGGGGTGGGTCACGGAGCCTCATCTGGTCCACCGGGCAGGTGGGAGGGCGCACGGGGAATCATGCGCTGCCCCGCAGAGCTTCCGTCTGGAGGTGACCTGTTGTCGCTTTGGTCACCTTCGCTGGCCTCCCTTCAGTGGAGATGGGCAAGTCCCTGAAGGGAGGACCGATGTGAGATGCGAGGATTTGATTTTTGTCCTGGCTGTGTGACCTTGGACAAGGGCCTAAATCTCTCTAAGCCTCGGTCCCCTCACCTCGAGGAAATGGCCAGTTGCCTCTGCGGCCAGACTTGCTGGGTAGAGGGCTGCGTGCGCGGCTGACGCTGGACAGGTTTGGGTTCAGCCCCATCCCTCTGCCAGCCTGGGGACCTTGGGCAAGTTACCATTGTCTGGGCTTTGGTTATGTCCTCTGTGAAAAGGGAACGGTCCAGGAGCCACACTCAATGTGGCTGCAGCGAAAGCCCCAAAACATGGCTTAGCGCTATCCCTGCGCTCAGGAGGCCCCCTGTGATAGCTCATTTTGGGGTGGCTGTGGTTTATGCTAGCACCGCTCCAGGCTCAGAAGTAGGGAGGCTTATTCTCTGGTTCCGCCCCCTGTCTCTGCACGTGGGAAGCAGAAGTCCTGCTGGCCAAGCCCTGCAGTGGGTTGCTCCCCCATGCCTAGGCAGAGCCAGCTCTGGGCCCATCCCCAAGGTGCCAGGCATCCCCTGGCCAGGCGTGGCACGAGATAGCATGTGGCCCTGGCAGCCGTGGCCATAGAAGCGGATGGTAGAAGTGGTTTTAACTATAGTGGCCTTGGTGATGGTGGCTGGGTCACTCAGGGTTCAGCCAAGAAACAGAGCCCAGTAGAAGATAACATAGACAGATGGTAGACAGTGTTGTTGATATGATGCAGGTGTAGATATATATATATACACGCATATGGATTTATTTCAGAACATAAGCAACTACAGCGGAGCCTGGCTAAGGTGGTCTGAAGTCCATAAGGAAGTCTGAAGTCCTGCGCTGTTTCGGGTCTCAGCTCTGGGAAGACCTAAATGTCTTGCCTGATTAGGTCAGGCCCACCCAGGGCAATTTCCTTTGATTAACTTAGAGGCCACCGAGGAGGAACTTTAATCCACAGAATTCCTTCCCAGCAGCAGCTCAGTCAGTGTCTGATTGAACAACAACGGGTTAGTTCAGCCTGCCAAGTGGACCCGTAAAACTGACCCATCACAGTCCACCCCTCGCCCGGCTTGGCTCCCAAACACAGCTCCATAACCACACTTAATCTCCAAATAAAGACACTGACAGAGTCATGCCGCTGCCTGGCACAACACAGCTAACCGCAGTACAACCAAAAACACGCTGATGCCTTCCCCGGAAGATGCAAAGCCTGGCGTACCTCGGTCACACCTGTCCTCCGAGAGCCCATGATTTAAACCCTGAGATTTAACACAGACGCATCCTCTGTTAGACGGTGAGGTGATAAAGTGGACAAAACCCAAGCTTTGTGTTAATACACATACACAAACATATTCCTATCGAGGTAAAGGATAAATACCCACAAAAACGGGCCTTCCTCGGGTCTGAAGGGGTCACCTGGCCGTGGCTGGTGTTTATAACTACCTCTCTCCGCTGCCCAGTCCTCGCCTTTTGCCCTCAGCTACTCAGCTGGTCATGCTGCTTTGCCCGGTGGAGTGACCCAAACCTTCATTTCTAAAGGTTAAAATCGGACCGTTTCCGTTTTCCGTTGACTTCAGCCCCAGGGAGTGGAAGTCGTAGGAGATGCCGTGAGGAGCCTCTTGCATTGCAGGCATAGTCCTGTTCTGTCCCATCCTGCCATGCCCCTGGTAGTCAGGAGAACCGCCCCAGCCAGGATGGCCACGCTCTTCTCGGCCTGTTGATTCAGGAGGAGCCCAACGTGGCCAGTGGCCGTCTTGCTTCCCGGTCAATGGGACGGTCATGTGTCCGGGTAGAAGCATTTCTCCCTTGGGAACCTGGACCCTCCCTTTTGGGCCAGCAGCCGCGTTGCTGGCGGGTCTCTGAAGGTCGTAGGGGCTGGTCCCACGTCCACGTGCACGCTCCCTGGCCACAGGAGTGCTGACAGGGGGAGCTCATGGGCAGCCTCCCCGGCGTTTCGCCTCGGCTGAGTCTTCCAACGGCCCTTCCGCGGTTCCGTGAAGCCAGCTGCCCTCTGGCCGTGATGGCGATGGCCGTGGGTGGTGGCCATGACAGCTCTGGCCGTGAGGGGGGGTGGTGGCCGCGATGCCGGTGGATAGGGTGGCAGTGACCGTGGTGGTTATGGGGATGGCAGTGCTACGCTAGACTCTGGTCCTGGCACAGTGGCCGTGGCTTCGAGGGGTCTGTCCCTTTCTCACCTGCTGCCTCTGGGCTCAGCGGTCGAGGAGCCGGTGCCCGATGACCGCTACCACGCCATCTACTTTGCGATGCTGCTGGCCGGCGTGGGCTTCCTGCTCCCGTACAACAGCTTCATCACCGACGTGGACTATCTGCACCACAAGTACCCAGGTGTGTCCCCCCGCGGCCGTGCCACCGCCACAGGCTGGCCGCCACCCTCCCGAAACTCCGCTCGGGGAGCCCCTGTTATCCGCAGCCTCACTCAGCTGCCGGTCGCCGAGGGTCAGCCGCTTTGGGGCGGGGCGAGGAAGCAGCACCTGGCGGGGGTGGGTGCGGAGAAGGGGCCCACCCTGAGCGCCTGCTGCCGGCCCCCCCGCAGGGACCTCCATCGTGTTCGACATGAGCCTCACCTACATCCTGGTGGCGCTGGTGGCTGTGCTCCTGAACAACGCGCTGGTGGAGAGACTGAGCCTGCACACGAGGATCACCGCGGGTATGCTGCCCGCACACCTGGCCTGCCACTCCCCTCCCCAGCCTCCCGGCGCCTCATTCTCCCCATGTGTAGGATGGGCACACCTCCTAGGAACGTTACAGGGTTCCGTGTGCGAAAATAGGGTCAAGGCTTTTGTGCACCCCCACATTGTGTCCTGGGGCCCCGTCTGCTCCCTGTCCCTTTCCTCTTCATGACAACATCCAGTTTCAAGGCCCAGCTCAAATGGTGCCTCCTCCAGGAAGCCTTCCAGGCACTTCCAAAGTGTCCCCGGCCCTCCCAGTATTAAGAAGAAAGGCAAACAGAGAGGGCACCTCTGACCGGGCTCTACAGGAAGGGTGGGATGAGGGAGCCCCCGGCCCACTGCTCACTGCCCACCTCTCTGCCCCGCCCCCCCCAGGCTACCTCTTGGCCTTGGGCCCTCTGCTCTTTATCAGCATCTGTGACGTCTGGCTACAGCTCTTCTCTCGTGACCAGGCTTACGCCATCAACCTGGCCGCTGTAGGCACTGTGGCCTTAGGCTGCACAGGTAGGAACCTGAGCCGGAGTGCGGGCGGGGCTGGGGGGGGTGGCGCCGAGCCTCTGAGTGAGTACCCAGGGCGGGCCGTCCCACCGCAGTCCCGCCGCCTGCTGGGGGCGCCCCACACGGGGTGACGAGGGCTCGGTGCCAGGCCGTAGCCACCTGCGCGCCCCCCACGCACGCTCGCACACCGTGAGTGCACAACCCCAGGGCCTCCTGCGTCCACTGGCACATCCTACGCAAAAACGTGCCCGCGCAGCGCACCGCACTTGCACACCACCCGCACGCACACACCGCACGTCCACAGGGCCCGTGCACACTGAGCACACACTGTGCACACGTCCGCACACCCACTGCATGCCGTGTGGGCGTTGAGGAGCGCCGTGGTTGTCCCAGGCATAAACTGCGCTTCAGGAACCATCCTGCCCACGCCACCGTGTTTCTCTTGGGCCGTGGCTTTCTAAGTTATCTTTTTAACTTTTTATTTTGAAACTATTTCCAACCTGTGGAAAGCTTACAGGACTAGCGCAAGGAACTCCCATAGACCCTTCACGTCGGCTCGCCGATGGCTGACATTTTGTCACATAGGCTTTCTCTCTGTCCCCCGTAGAGATATGTGTACGTTTTGGCCCTGAATACGTGTAAATATAAAATAGTCTGTGTTTTCACCTTAAACCATTTGGGTTCGAGGGTGTATTTTCTAGAAGGCAGGACGTTTCTTCTATCGCCGTGATACGGCTGCCCAAGTCAGGAAGTGTAACACCGCACAGCGCTGTTCTCTGTGACCCGTGTCCACACTTCACCAGTCGCCTCAATAACGTCCTTTATAGCGTTCTGTTCCTGACCCAGGATCCGATCCTGGATCACGCCCTGCGTCCGATGTCACATCTTTAATCCCCTTTAGTCCCGCGTGGTCCTCAGCTTTCCTCTTCCGTGGCAGCGACGTTTGGAAAGAATCCAGGCCAGTTGCTTTGTACTTTTTCACACTCTTTTTGAGCGGAAAGAAAAACATGGCACGCCATGAGCCAGTGAACGCATTTGCGTGAACGTGTGTGTTGATCCGTGAAATCAGGGCTCTGGGAAATAGTGTCCTCAGGTCTGTTTTGTTCTGTTCTATTTTGTTAAAAAGCAAATGCCAGGAAGGAGCAGGAGACCCTAGTTTTCCTAGTGTGACTGCCCCGGGGTGTCCGTGTAGGCCACAGATTCGCTAACCTGCAGGGTCTGAGCCCGGGCATCTTTCCCCCGCCCTGGATCCTGCTGAATTTCTGCCCATGTTGGTTAGGATGAGAGCAGGGAGGCTCTGGTAACCAGGGGCCCGGAAATCTCAGTGGCTTCATAGAACTGAAGCCACTATTTCTGGCTCTCGATGCGTGTCCAACACAAGGCCGGAGGAGATGCTCCACACTGTCACTGGGAGCCAGGCCGCAGCGGTCCCCGTCTGTCACACGGGACCCTTTCGGTCACTGCCGCTGGGAAACCCCAGAAGTCCACAGGGGCTTCTCTCCACCTCGGCCAGAAGTATGCATGTTGTTTCTGCTCCTATTTCATTGGCCAGAACTAGTCACAGAGCCTGGCCCCTGGCACATGCTGTTTGGTGGGCAGGGTGGGTGGACCCAATCCCTCCGCCAGGTAATGGTGGCATCTCACGGTTACTCCTCTGTCTCTCCCCCCAAGTGCAGCAATCCAGCTTCTATGGGTACACGGGGATGCTGCCCAAGAGATACACCCAGGGCGTGATGACCGGGGAGAGTGAGTATCTGCAGCCCCCCAGGAGGAACCCCCAGCGAGGGGTCACGCACTGGGCTGGGGACGGTGACCGCCGTGTCCCCCCACCTGGCAGGTGGGGGGCAGGGACTCCAGGCGGGAAGGGAACAGCTGTGATGTGTGCACATTTGTACAAGGGTGCAGACCTTTGTGATATGAGAAGCGGGGGTCTAGAGCGACTTGGAGTGCTCGTGCGGCTATGCACTTTGTGAGTCTGCGTGTGTGTGTGCGCGTGGGCGTGAGCCTGTGCTCAGAGCCCCAGACCCACGCGCTAACCTCTGCCCTGCACCCCCACTTGGCTTCTCAGACTCACTTTCCCAAACCCACCTGTTCTGTCCACCTGCCCCTGCTCAGGGAATGGCACCCCCAAACCTGAAACTTACCCAGCACCCTGCGACTTGCTCTCCAGGCTGATCCCTGCACTCCAGCCCAGGTCCAGGTAGCCAGCTCCCCTCTGGCCCTGCTGCACCCGCCCACATATCAGGTCCCCTTTGAAGCACCTTTCTCCAGATGTTCTCAGTCTTCCTTCCGTGCCTGGATGGGCCGGGGTCCACAGTGTGGTCCAGGCAGGAAGCTGGGCCCAGGGCTTTTCTTCAGGATATTCTGCTCCTCTACCATGTGGGGAGGTGGCCAGATGTCCCCAAGGCTCCAAGCCTTAGGTCTGTGGGGTTTGGTCCCAGGAAGGCCCGGGGCCAGGTGGTTGGCTTCTGTGTGTTTCGTCAGGAGGTGAGGGAGGCGGCTGAGTGGTGCCGATTTGGGGTGGCTTAGGCAGCCAGGAGCCCCACACCCACAGTGGCCATGGCCCGCCTCTGCCAGTCGCTGCCCAGGGGCTCATGGTCACACCCCACACCCACATCCTGTCTGACATGACCCCACCGCCCTCCCTCGTGATCTCGAGACCACACCCACACCTCCTGTCAGCTCCCGGCTCCTGGACAAGCTGCTCCTCCCGAGCCCCTGCCTGTCCCCCCATCCTGCGCATTTTTGGCATTTTTCTGTGACTTGTTTGCAGTTCCCCCACCGAGCTGTGGGAAGGCAGGGCCTGTGTCCTCTCTGTTCCCACTGTGTCCCCAGGGCGGGATGGCGCGAGGCACACAGCAGGTGCTGTATAAATGCTCCGCGGGTGTGTGTATGAGCAGACAGCAGTGCCTGGGAAAGGCACATTCTGAGCAGGCACATTCTGTGAACAGCTCCCTGCCTGTATGGGGTTCGGGCTTGGGCTGGGGCAGGTGCGGGGCTGGGGGCAGACCAGGCCTGGGTCGGGGCAGGTGCGGGGCTGGCGGGGGGGCAGGCCGGGCCGGGGGCGGGGGAGGGGCGGGGCTGGGGGGGCAGGCCGGGCCGCGGGCGGGGCAGGGGCGGGACCGGGGCGGGGAAGGGCTGGGGGCGCTGAGTGGGGGCTGGGGCCCAGGCCCAGCACGGCACCCAACCCACTCCAGGCACGGCGGGCGTGATGGTGTCCCTGAGCCGCATCCTCACCAAGCTGCTGCTGCCGGACGAGCGGGCCAGCACGCTCATCTTCTTCCTGGTGTCCGCGGGCCTGGAGCTGCTCTGCTTCCTGCTGCACCTGCTGGTGCGGCGCAGCCGTTTCGTGCTCTCCCACACCGCGCGGCCCCGCGACAGCCGTCCGGGCTGCAGAGCCGGCTACCGCGTGCACCACGACGTCGCCGCGGGGGACATCCACTTTGTGAGTCTGCCACGCGCTGCCACTGCCAGGTCCCGGCCAGGCTCCTCCGGCCGTGGCCTCCGTCACGCCGTGGTCTGGGGCTCCTTCCCGCGGGCCCCCCTCTCATCTGTGGACCCAGGCTCTTCCCTCCGCGTGTGTGGCTTGAGGCCCTGCAGGCCGGCCAGAGCCATCCTGGGGGCGGGGCGCCCTCTGGTGGCAGCAGGGCTGCACAGCCCTGGAGGGACAGCGTGGCGGGTGGGGCGGCCCCTGGAGCCTGAGGGATGACCCCGGGGGGCCGGGCGGGAGGAACCCCCTGCGCCCCTTGGTGTCCTCAGCAGCGAAGTCCTCGCAGACAGGACCCAGAGAGTCTCCCGGGCTCTGCTGGGGAAACCCTGCCGTGAGCCCGAGGCGCGGAGAGGGGCCGCCCAGTGACATGCCGTGTCACAGTGCTGGGACAAGGCCCGCAGTGGGGACGGGGCTCCTCAGTGGTCAGGGAGGTTCCCCGAGAAGCGGCCTCTGGGTGGAAACCTGACCCCTGTGGACGGGAGATGTGAAGGTCCACAGGAAGGGCATTGGGGTCCAGGGAAAAGCAAACGCAAAGGCTCCGGGGCTGGAGGGAGCTGTGTTTGAGGGGCCGCGGGGGGATAGGAGGGTGGGCCGGGAGCCTGGAGGGCCCCTCCCCACCCACACCCGACCGGCCCCGTCCTCCCTCCAGGAGCACCAAGGCCCAGGCCTGGCCAACGGCGGGTCCCCGAAGGACAGCCCAGCCCACGAGGTGACCGGCGGCGGCGGGGGCGCCTACACGCGCTTTGACGTGCCTCAGCCTAGAGTGACGCGGAGCTGGCCCTCCTTCAGAGGTGGGGGTGGGGGATGCAGCAGGCAGGGCGGTCCTCTGGGCATTGCCGGTGGCGCCCCTGCCCCAGGGGGCCCACGCAGGCGCTGACCTCTGACCCCTGGCCCTCCGCCCACAGCCCTGCTGCTGCACCGCTATGCTGTGGCCCGCGCCATCTGGGCCGACATGCTCTCCATCGCCGTGACCTACTTCATCACGCTGTGCCTGTTCCCGGGTCTCGAGTCCGAGGTCCGCCACTGCGTCCTGGGCGAGTGGCTGCCCATCCTCATCATGGCCGTGTTCAACCTCTCCGACTTCGTGGGCAAGGCAGGCCTGCAGCCCCTCCCCGGCCCCTGGGGGAAGAGAGGGCACCGCGGGGGCGGGGGGGGGGCCCTTCAGGAGCCCTGGGGAGGGTCTTGGGGAGGGGCAGGCCCTGAGCTGAGGACACCAAGTGGGGAGGGGGGGCAGCCGAGCCACGGCGCCATCGCAGACCACGTGTGTACCCCACACCCCCGCGGGCGGCCCCAGCGACCCCGCAGGGCAGGGCAGTCCCAACTGTCGGCCGTTCCCACAGGGCCGGCGCCAGCACCCTCCTTGTGTCTGCTCCGTAGCTAACGGGTCCCTGGGGCAGGTCTCCACAGACAGCACAAGAAGTACTCCCAGGGAGCAGGCACCTCAAAGGGGCCAGAAGAACGTGGGCAGAGGGCCCTGAGCTACGAGCGCAGGGTTAGGGGGTCCCAGCTGGAGTAAGATCAAGGCTGCCGTCTCTGGCAGGGCCTTCTTCAGATGAACGGAGAATGGGAGGCTCAGAGAGGGAAAGCTCTTTGCCCGAGGTCACACAGCAGAGCCGTCTGAGAAACAAGTCTGGTTCACGAGGGAGCAAGGCTTAATTAGTGGGCCCGACTCCTACCTTAGTCCTGCTACTTCTGGCTTCCAGAACTGTGGCAGGTGGACCTGACCCTCGCGGCTCCGGGGGCCTCATTTCTCAAGCAGGGTCAGGAGCCCATCCCAGGAGGGTGCGGTGAGGATTGAGCAGGGGAGGGGGGTCCCATGCCGTGTTTAGATGGACGCCAGGCACGCAGCAAAGGACCGTGTGTTGCTGTCACAGGGATTTGGTGGATTTACTGGTCAAGGTCAACAAAGGACAGGGACACACCCGGAGCTGGGAGCGTCTGGGGACAGGGGGCTACAGTAGAGACTGGAGGGGCGGTGGGCTCGGGAGAGACGGGGAGCCAACGTGCCCGGCTCCCCCCAGATCCTGGCGGCTCTGCCCGTGGACTGGCGGGGCACCCACCTGCTGGCCTGCTCCTGCCTGCGCGTGGTCTTCATTCCCCTCTTCATCTTGTGCGTCTACCCCAGCGGCACGCCCGCCCTGCGCCACCCGGCCTGGCCCTGCGTCTTCTCTCTGCTCATGGGCATCAGCAACGGCTACTTTGGCAGCGTGCCCATGATCCTGGCGGCGGGCAAAGTGAGCCCCAAGCAACGTGAGCTGGCAGGTAAGGCCCAGCACCCTGCTGCCCGGCAGGGAAGTCGAGGCCCACAAAAACCGCGGCCCCGTAGCCAACAGGTGCGTCTGGGTTGCAGAGTCAGGTCAGCCTCAGGGAGCTCATAGGGGCGGGACATTCATCAGTCCCTTATTCCTTCATGCATCCCACAACTGCTTGGTGAGCCCCAACTGCGTGCCAGGCCCTGTTCTAGGCACCAGGGACATGGGGCCATGATCCCTGCGCTCATGGGGTCGTGTAACGCATTGAGTGGTGGTAAGTATGACAGAGAAAAACCAAGCAGACAAATGGGATGGGGTCGTTGAGATGGGGAGTTTCAAATGTAAACGGGACAGTCTGGGAAGGCCTCCCTGAGGAGGTGACTTCTGAGCAGAGACCTAGAGGAAGTGGTGAGGGAGCCAGCCACAGGGCAATGCAAGGGAATAGCCCTCATGAAAGCCCAGGGCAGAGCCCGCGGTGGGGGGCAGGGGGGTTCCAGGGTAGGGGTGGGAGGCCCGAGCAGGGGCAGGACCCGAATGTTTGTTTGATGGTAGAGCCCACAGGGCCGGCGGGTGGATTGAGAGACCAGGTGTGAGACAGGGATCGAGGGCCAAGAAGGAGTCCCCGGGTTAGGGCTGTCCCAAAATCACCGTGCACTGAGATGGGGGGGGTTGGGGGATGGGGCGCTGGAGTGTGTCCTGGGCACACGAGAAGCCCTTAGACGTCCCGGATTGTCCATGACAAGGAAGCACGTGGAGATGGGGGGCAGGAGACAGGGAAGCAGGCAAGGCCTGGGGCACCCCATGAGTTCACCCCGGGCGTGACGGTCCTTAGATGGCCGCCTCCCCGGGGGCTGGCCGTCTCCCCGGGGGCTGGCCGTGGTCACTGCTCCATGCCCAAGGAGCCACGGCTGGGACTCCGGCCCGGTGTCAAGGCCACTGGGGTGATCCTCTGAGCGCCCCCTGCCGGGCTGCCCTGCCCACTGCCTCAGGTCCAGTGTCGCCCGCAGGGAACACCATGACCGTGTCCTACATGACGGGGCTGACGCTGGGCTCCGCCGTGGCCTACTGCACCTACAGCCTCACCCGGGACGCCCCCAGCAGCTGTTTCCACACGTCCACCAACTCCTCCTTCCCCACCGGCCTCTGAACCAGGCCCGGCACCCCCCCCCCCCCCCCCCCCCCTGCCTGAGGCCCGAGGCCCCGCCCCCCGCCCCTGCCTGCAGTGCCTGCGGGGCCCCGGCTGCCTCCCCGTGCCAGTCACGCCCCCCGTCACTCTGGCCCCAGGGTTCTGCTGAGCCGTCGGCCACCTGGGGCCGCCCAGCACTGTGCTCCCCGTTCTGTCCCGCACCTGCCCTTCACCCCCTGTGTGCGGTGGCCCCCGGGGTCACAGCCCTCCCCGGCCAGGAGAGCGGACCACCCCTACCCGTGGCCCCCGACCCCAGTCCTCCTCCTCCTGGGAGCGCTCCTCCACCACGGAGCCCTTCTCCACCACGGAGCCCTCTTCACGGACATAAGAGGTCCTCAAGGAGGGAGCCTCTCCCCGCCCCCGGTTCCTAAACCCCGATTCTCCCAAACAAAATGCCATGAAGGAACAGTAGCCCGGGGTCTGAATGGCCTCAGACCATGGTCTACGACCATAGCTTCGGCGCCGGCCTGGGAGCCCCCACCCCACACCGAGACCCCGCCAAGTACCCGGGCACCCACCTGACACCACAGGCCTGGGGGTCTGCACCTGCCCGGGGACCCCTGTCCACGTCTCTGGCTCCTCCGTCTGTGATACCACAAGGGGCACACCCTGGCTGAAGTCACTGCTTGACTGAGACCTTGATCCTCATCCAGTGAGGCCCAAGGAGGGACGTGAGTCCCTGCGAGGAGGGCGAGGTGCGGGGTCCCTCCCCAGCCGGGACCCTCGAACTGAGGGGATTCTGCAGCATCTTGCCAAAGACAGGCTCTTCCAGGGGGAGGACAGCGTGCCCTGCCAGACCCATGGCACACCCGTGACCACCCCACCCCTCTGTGTCCTGCCCCCCCCCCCGGTCTGTCCACTAACTGTACCGCACTGGCCATTAAAAGATGAAGGCAGAGAACTGCCCAGCTGCTGCCTCCAAGTAGCGTCTGTGCGGGTTGGGGCTGCCCCCGGCACCTTGCTCACTGGTGGTGGGGGAAGGGGTCCTGGCAGGGCGGGGCCGCCCACATGGCCGGGACCTGTCTTTCATCTGTAAAGTGGCCTCAAGTTCCTAGGGGGTGGGCAAGGGTGAGCCAGTCCAGTAGCGGGAGGTTCTCCGCGAACCTGGTAGGGGGCGAACTGGGCGTGGGAGCTGGAAGCATGGGGCGGGGGGTGTGAAAGGCACCTTGGTGCTCCTCTGGCCCTCAGGTCAGGGCAAAGGGCTGCATCCCATCCATTTGGACGGGGAGAAAGACGAAGAGGGGAGGGAGCTTGCCCCCTGCCCGCAGGGACGGAGACAGGACCTGAGGCTGAGGGTTCTGGGTTTCGAGTCCTGGCTGTGCTGTTGATTCATGTGATACGAAGAGCTTCCCGTACGGTTTCGTGCCTTAGTTTCCCCAAGCAGGGGTGTTGGTCCACTCTTGATGTGGGACCCTTGGAGAAGGGTTGGGGAGGGGGCCTGGCCATCAGAAGGGCTGTGTTCCAGGCCTGTGGCCTCGGGGACCCACCCACCGGGACCCACTGGGCAGGCATCACCCCCCAGACCCCCAGGTGGGTGCCCTGGCAGCCATGGGAGCCAAGACTTTGAGGCGATACCACAGGGGCCACCAGGTGGCGCCAGTGCACTGCTCCTGCAGGTGGGAGTGGCCGCCGGCTGTCGCGTGACTCGGTTTCTCTGAAACGGGAGGCCCGTCAGGGTCCTTCCCCTGGTGGGTCTCTGGGCAGGTACCTGTGGGGTCAGCCTGAGAGCTGACCTCAGGGCAGGAGGGGGGCGGCAGCAGGGGTGCAGCCCTACGTCCCCACACCTGCCCAGGACCGCTCAAGACCACTGGCACCGGCCTTGTTCTCGTGGTCTTCAGATGTGGGCATGGCTGGGAGTGCCGATCTCTGCGTTTTCAAGGGGAGACGGGGTGCAAGCCCTCCAGCCTCGCACAGGTCAAGAATGCTTTCGGCACCGAGGGACACATCCCGTATCTCAGCCCCCCAACACAGTAGCCACTGGCCACTTCTGGTTGTTGGCCCCTGGGAACGTGGCCGGGGCCACCGAGGAACTCTTCATTTCCCTTCATTTACATTAACCCGGTGTAAACAGCCCAGCGGTGAGGCGCCCCGCTCCTGGCCCCCCCAGCCGCTGCCCAGCACCACGCACCCCCTACCCCAGCCCTTGAAATGAACCACTCCAGACAACGGCAGTTCTCCGATTATAGCTTTTTCTCTTTTCTTTTCTTTTTTTATGAAAAAGATCACACAGAATTCGCCAACAAACAAAATTCCAAAAGAAACTTAAAAAAAAAAAAAAAAAAGGAAAACAGTAATTCCCCCAAAAAACAAAACCAAAGTCTGGCTTTTCCTTCCCTTAAGATTGTCTGGACGAGGCCTCCCGTCCCCCTGGAAGGCGCGGGGGCTGGTAAGTGCTCTCGGGGCTGAGCCGGGGGAGCGGGGCCACTGCGCCCGGCCGGCCCCCTCCCCCCCTCCTCAGCCTCCGCTCTCCCTAACTGCTTCTCTGTTCTGGGGGCGAATACAGTACACCTGGGCCGGGGTGGGGGGGGCGGGGGGCGGGGTGTGCTCGGGACGAGGGGGGCCCGTGAAGCTGGGTGCTAGACACTCACAATCTAATAGGAAATAAAAAATAATATTCTGCACGTCAGAATGTGTTCGCTTTTTTTTTATAATTTCAATAGCTATTTTTTCACAGTTTTAAAAAGTTTATATTTATATATATTTATATATATTTATCTTTATATATATAATTAAAAAGTTGACTCCATTTAAAGGCATATGATACAGGGGCGGGGAGAGTCTCTCGGTACAATAAAACTGTACAGGTTATGAGAACTGCCGCTCCCTCCGGGCTGGCCGAGGCCTGGGCGGGAGGGGGCCGGGCGTGGCCGGGTCAAGGACTTCAGCACCATTCGGGTTGTGTGTAGTGTACGGGGCCGGACCGGGAGGGGTGGGCCCTCCCTGGGGCCTCAGGGCCAGGGGCCCCCGCCCCCCCTGCCTGGAACCTGGCCGATGCTGCCGGGCTCCACCCTCACTTGGCTCTCGTGCCCGAGTCCAGGCCATCCTGAGAGGGGAGAGCCCGGGCCCCTGGCCGGTGCCCAGAGCAGGCCTGGCCCGGTCGGTGAGGCTGGTGGGCATCCGGCCACCCCGCCCCGTCTCATGGCGGGAGGCTTGGGGTGGGGCTCCGTGCTGAGGGGGGGTCGGGCACTAGGAGCCCCGGGGAGGGCCCTCAAGCAGCGGAAACCCCCGAGCGAGTGTCAGTTTGGTTCCTGGGGAACCCTCTCCCCACTGAATCCCCCCGTGGGCCTCGGCCTCGGCCTGGAGGCGCCTGGGTCCTGGGGGCCCAGCCCGGCCGAGTGCTTACAAGGTGCTGGAGGGGAGGCCCCGGAAGGGGGCCCAGCAGAGCCATACCCTGATAGCTGAGAGGAGCCCCGTCTGGAGGGGCACCCGGGGGCTTTGGGAAGGGGGCTGGGGACGTGTGCACATGCGTGCACGCACGTGCATGCATACAGGCACACACATGTACACACGCACGCCGGGGCGTCCAAGGGCACACTCGCATGCACACAACCAACGCACGTGGCCCCCGAGATGTGGCAGTGATGGTGAGGGGCCCCCGTTGGCCCTCGGGGCGCTCAGCAGAGCACAGGCACGCCGTCGGTGGAGAAGATCATGCCCGTGGTGGGCTCATAGGTGCCCGCAAGGTAGTACAGACCCTCACTGTCCTGGTACTTCTTGGTCTTGAGCATCTGCTCGTACTGCTCCAGGCCCACCACCAGGCACTTGTGCGACACGGTCTGCACGTCGTTCTCGTCCACGTGGGAGGACTGGTAGAGGGCGCGCTGCGGGCACGGCGGGCGGGCGGGCGTCAGGGCAGGCGGCCCAGGGAGACAGGGGGCGCCCTCTCCCGGACGAGAAGGACCAGGGAAAACCCCGAGGGCAGAGACGGAGAAAGAGCCCTCCACCCCCACACCGGAGACGCAGAGACCAAGAGAGATCCCGAGACAGACACACACAGACCAAGACAGAGAGACCCTAAGGCTAAGGACCCCAAAGCGCGGCAGACAGCAGATCAGAGCCAGACATGGGGCTGGGGTCAGGGGCCGGACGCCACCGGAGCCCAGCTTCGCCCCCCCCCCCCAGCCCCCGAGCTGTGTCAGAGGGCCTGAGAGGCCCAGCCTCCACCCCGTGCCCCTACCTCCATGAAGTCCTTCCTCTGGCTGGAGGCCCGCAGGGCCGCGGGCAGGCTGCGGCCGGACTTCTGGTCCCAGTGCTGCGCGTGGGACAGACGGGGACGCTGGTGAGCCTGGCTCGGCCCCGCCCGACCCCGGAGCCAGGCACCCCGGCCTCAAGCTCTGACCACCCGGCCTCACCTGGCCCTCGTGGAGGCGCTTGCCCGGGCTGGTCTCCTCGGGGTGGTAGAACCACTTGACACGGACCACCATGTTGCTGCCCCACGATTCCCACATGCTCTGGATGCGGCCGATGTAGGGCAGGTTGGGGCGGCCAGCCGACAGGAACACGGCGCAGTCCCCGATGCGGATCATCTCCTTGCCGCGCACGATGGCCTTGTAGAAGAGCTTGCGGGCCTTGCCCTTCATGCCGCGGCGCTGTGGGACCCCGGGGCAGGGGGGGGCGGAGGGGGGGCACGTCAGGGGGCCCCAGGCCAGCCCAGGCCAGCCCTGCCACCCGTGGCCTGATCCCTGAGCTCTGGGGTTCTGCAAGGGGCAGGCTGGGAGGAAGCAGACCCCCTGCCCGCTCCAGCTGGGGAGCCTCCTCCATCTCTTTGCCCACTGGGTGTCTTGACAGTGACACGAAGGACCCGCAACTAAGAGGGACTTCCATTCCCTGTCCCGAAGCGGCGCTGGCACAGGACCCCCTGGGAGGGCCCGCAGACCTTGCACCTGCTGTCCACGAGGCTCGCGCGGCCCGGCCCAGCAGCCCCCTCCTGACCCCCAACTTCCAGACAGGGACAGTGAGGTCCAGCGGGGGAAGAGCGCAGGCTCCCAGCTTTGCCTCTGGACAGAGCACAGGGCTCCACCCCCCACGGCTGTCACACAGCCATTCAACATCCCCTGGGGCCACAGGTCACTGGCTGTGCAGCCTCGTTCTTACACCCCCACAGGCAGCGTGGGGCTGGGAGTCAGCTGCCCAGGTGGCCTGACTGGGGGCGAGGCAGTCGGGGGGGGGGGGGCATGGGCCGAGGGCTGTCCCTGGGACCATGTCAACCCCCAGGGGAAGCCCCTGACTATAAGGTCGGCCCGGGGACTGCAGGATCCAGCAGGAGGCCCACATCTGCTGGGCCCAGGGCATGCAGGCTTTTTCTTAGTCACTCAACAAACACTTCCTGGGCTGGCACAGGGACAAACAAGCAGGTCCGACGAGGGAACACACCAAAACCCCAAAACCCACCACAGCCCCAAGCAGCTCTGGGGCGACTCCCTGTCAGACCAGACCTCGGCAAAGCTTAGCCCTCCCACGGAAGTGGCGCGTGATCTGCTCGGACTAAGATCTAAAACTCACTCAGCCGGGTGACTCTGAGCCAGTTCGCCTAAACAGGGGATGCCTACGTGCTCGTTTCAACCTTCTCCAGCAGCCTCTTTTTCTACTTTTAATTCCTCAGACCCCCAGTGGGGACAGACTTTCTGATGTCCTTGTCACTGATCTCCTGCACGTTCTACAGACTGTTTGAATTCTTTTCAGCTCAAGGCCGAAGATGAATCCAAGCTGAGGTGGGCGGCTAATGGTTTCTACACCAACCCCTCTTTGACGGCTGTTGTTTCTGGCATTCCGGGGCACTCCCCTTGCTCCTCAATCCACGCAGCTCCCCAGTGGGGCCGATGCCACCCGATGCCACCCCGGCGGCAAGCACAGGACTTGGCCTGACCAATGTGGACAGCCGGTCCTCCTCCCGGCACGGTGACTGGCTGAAAGGTGGGCTCGGCCCCCAAGCCAAAGGCATTCTACCAACTTCAGCATGAACCCCTCGCAAAAAGATCCTTCCTCCCTCCTGTCACTTCTGAGCAGGTAGAACATGCGCTGGAAGCTACCGGGGCTGCTTGCTGCCAAGAGGGAAGGAGACCAGTGTGAAGGCAGGAAGGAGCAACTGAAGTGTGGAGCACGGACCCACCAGTGGGTCTGAAGACAGCCTTCCAGACCCCTGGATCCAGCTGTACCTGAAGCCGCTCCCCCCTGGACTTTTCTGTTAAAGTGGCCAATAAGTGTGGCCCTGGGCTCTGTCCACTGCAGCAGTGAGGGCCCCGATGCTAACACAGGGCAGGAGCCAATCACGGTGGAGGGGAGACAGCAAGGATGTGCCCGTCTTCGGCTCAGAAGCACTTGCTGGGATCAGAGCTCCAGGAGGCCTGGCGGGGAAGGTCTGAGTGCAGCTTGTCAGGGAAGATCCTACATACTCAAATTTGCCATCCCCAGCGGTGGCCTTGCCAGGAGAGGCTTTCTCATCCTGGAGCCAGAAACCCCCACGGGCTGAAAGACAACTTAGGCTCCGCGGGGTGAAAAAAGCAAATTACCTGTGCCCCGGGTTCAAGTTAGTGCCTGCAAAGCAGGGAAGCCCTAGGGAGAGCGGGAGCTGAGAGGGGGCGGGGTGCTGTGTGCTCCCCGACTCCCTGCTCCGCACGCCTTCTGGAGAGCCCTCCAGAGGCACTGGCACAGGGGGCCCCCAAGCCCCCAAGCTGAGGTCTCGATTCCGAACCTCTTCCCTCCCCACTTTTCTGGCCTCGTTAACATACCTCAGGGAGCAGCCGTGACATAAACCCCCAAGGTCTCAGGAGGTGCATTGTCAGACCCCACCAGCTCGCCGCTGTCAACCCCCATGTCCCTACACCTGCCCTGGCAGGGACCGGCACTGGAGGAGGGAGGGTTACAGACCCGCCTCGGGTGCAGCCTCAGGGGGCCTGGGACTGGGGGGGGTGCGCTGCGGGCAAAGCTGTCCAGCTGCACCTCCGGGCAAGGAGCCAGTCTTGCACGGGGTGGACTGGTGACCCTGGGGGCTGCCCCCCACGGCGCACGGAAGCTTCCCGGGGGCCTGCGTGCATGTTGGAGCACGTCGGCGTGTGCACGGGGCCCAGGGTGGGCTGGGAGGGCTCTTTCTGGAGAAAGAGCCTCTACTGCAGGAGTGGCCAACGGACCCTAGACCTGGACCACCAGGACGCGCTCTCCCTCCGCTCCGTCATGGGTGCCTGGGCAGCCGATCCAGCCTGGGACCTCTGCCGTCAGACACGGGGAGAGCGGCGCCTCCCGCTGGGGTCACCGCCGCGGTCACCCGAGGCCGAGGGCCGTCCTGCCGCCAGGGGAGCGCGCGGAAGCTCCCGCCGAGAGTCAGGCTGTGGGCTTCTGAGAGCCCCTGTGCACGGAGCCGGACGCCCGCCCCGGGGGCCCGTCCCTGCCCGCTTCCTGGCGCACGTTCCGCGGGGGGGGGGGGGGGGGCGGCTCCGGGCCCGAGGGCACAGGCAGCACCGCTCGGGGGAGGCCGCGGCTGGGGAGCCGGCGGAGCGGGTGTCCTCGCTCGGAGACTCGGGGCACGCCCCCCGCGGCACCGCCCCCCCCCCCGCCCTCCCGGGGCGCGCAGGCGCAGACCCCCGCCCTCGGCTATACCTGGGTGGGCTTGCCGAACCACTTCCAGAGCTGCCGGGCGGGCAGGAAGGCGGCGATCTTGGGCCGGTTCTCCACGGACGGCAGGCGCTGCCGCTTGGCCAGCTCCTTGGTGGTGGGCAGGTGGACGCCCTCTCTCTTCTTGGGCCGGCTCCTGGCCCCGGCCCCGGCCTGAGCCTTGGGCGGCAGGGGCTGCGGGGGCTGCGGCGGGGGCGCCTGCGGCGGGGGCGCCGGCGCCTTCTTGCCGGGGGAGTGGGCCGCGGAGCGCGCCTTGCCCGCCGGCTTGGGCGCCTTGCCGGGGAGGGCCGGCGGGGCGGGGGGGCCGGCCGCGGGGGCGGGCGCCGCCTCCTCGTCGGAGCTGCAGGAGGACTCGTCGGTGGTGGAGGAGGACGAGGACGAGGAGGACGAGGACGACGAGGACGACGACGAGGACGACGACGACGAGGACGACGACGACGACGACGACGACGAGGACGACGAGGAGGACGACGACGAGGACGACGAGGACGACGACGACGACGACGACGACGAGGACGACGACGAGGACGCCCTGGAGCTGGAGGCGCTGCAGTCCCGGCCGCTGCCGCCCTGGCCCTCCTCCTCCCCCTCGGTCTCGGAGCTGCTGCCGCTGCCGCCGCTCTCACTGCTGCTGCCGCCGCTCTCCGACTCCTCGGCCCCGTCCTGCTCCGCCTGGCCTTTGTCCGGGCTCTTGGGGTCGCCCGAGCCCTCGAACCCGAGCCCGCCCCCGGGCTCCTGCGCCAGGTCGCCGTCCGCGGCCTTGGGCCGGGCGGCCTTGGGCTCGCCGCCGCCGCCGCCGCCCGCTGCCGGGGGGTAGCTGCCCAGGCCCAGGAGGCCCTTGGGCTCCTGCCAGCCCCCAGCCCCCGGGTCCTCCCGCAGAAGCAGGGCCTCCTTGGCCTTCTTGCTTTTGGGCGACGTCACGCCCTCGTGGTCCAGCTTGACGAGCAGCTCGGCCTCCTCCCCGGGCCTCCGGGGGCCCTTGGCGGAAGCCTCTTCGGCAGCCCGAGCCTTCTTGGGCTTGGGCCGGGTGGCGGGCATGGTGACGGGCACGGTGACGAGGGCGGCGGGGGCCAGGACCGCGGCGGGGGCCGGCAGCTCGCCGAAGGGCTCAGGAGCCGGGCAGCTGCCGAAGGTGGCCGGCGCCGGGCTGGGCTGTGGGGGCGCCGGACGAGCCTTGGGGGCTCTGGCCCGCTTGTCCACGGCCTCGGGGGGGCTCTTCTTGGAACTCGGGGTGCTGATGGGCTCCAGGGCCAACGGGGTACCGGGGACCTCCTCTGCCGGGCCCCCCTCCTCCAGGACAGCGGCTCTATCTAGGAGAGGGAAAGAAAAAGCTTCCGCGAGGCCAGGGCCAGGGGCTTCCCGAGCCAGAAAGCCCTGTTTCCAGCCCGGCCCTGCCCGTTCCTGAGCAGCGCCCGCTCTGGGCTCTCACGTCACTGTCATCACACAGGTGGTGAGCCCAACGTGGCTGCCCGGCCCTCTCGGCTCCTGGCATTTGTCCCTGAATGCTGCAGTGAACCCCCTGGCTAAAGCCACCTCTGCTCTGCCCCTGACAGGCCGACGTGCCTCCCAGAGCCTCAGTTTCCCAATCCGTCAGTCACATGGTCCGAGTGGCCCTGCGACCAAGTCCCCACCGAGGTGTGCGGCCCGTCCCCGGCCACTCCCACACCTGCCCCTGTGCCTCGGCCTCGGCCGAGTGGGGGCCGACATACCACTCTTGGCTTTGGTGCCGGGTTTCCGCCCACGCCCTCGTGCCTTGGCGCCGGGCTCCTCAGACCCTGGCGTGCCCCCATCTTTGCTGTCCCCGGTGTCTTTGCTGGTCTTCCGGCTGCGGCGCTTGGCACTTGGCACCAGGAGGGCTGGGGATGGCTCCGCACCTGCAGAGCAGGACAGGCGGTGGCTCAGGCTCGGGTCTCTGCTCTCCAGGCTGCCCGAGCATCCTCTGTCATGGTGGCCGGGGGCTGGATAACCCCATCGCTGACCCCACTTGGCCTGCCTGCAGGGGCTACACAGCTGGGGAGGGCAGCCCCATCTGCAGGGGTGCAGTCAGGTGTCTGCACACACAAAAAGCTCCATGCGGGCTCCTCGAGTGAACGGACCGGGTGGAGCTGAGCCAAGATCCCCCCCTTCCACCTGGAGGATGCTCAAAAACCACTGAGCCCCAGAAAGTCAGGCAGTCCTGCCTCTAGTCGTGGGACCCTGGAAGTCACTCGCCTCCTAGAACCCGAGCTTCGTGTTACATGCAGGACCGAGGCAGGAATTCGGTGCTCTTGTGGACATGGGGAGCATGGAACATTCAGTAATGGAGACTGACTGGCCTTGACGCAGGCCTGGGGAGCCCCGGGAGCCCCTCCCTGACACCCACTCTGGGAGCCCCAGCCACGGTTCCTGCCATTGCCATCCCATGGGTGTAAACGGTCCACACGGTGGCCAGCACCCGGGGCCGGGCTCACAGGGGCGCCAGGTATGGACGTGGGGGTCACCCCCCCACCCCGGGCAGCAGGGCTGGCACTCACACTGGATTTTATAGTCAGGAGGCAGGAGGCGGATGTGGGAGAGAGGGATCCTCCCCGTGTCCCCGTCATCGAACTCCACAGTGATCAGGTCCCCGTCATCCTCGAGGCCGAGCAAGCCTATTGGCAGAGGGGCAGAGTCAGGGAGGCCAGTGGACCCTGTTCTCCGAGGGGCACAAGGCGAGCAGAAACCAGCCGGTAAGCAGCACTGGGCTTGAGATGTGCAAGGGCAGGTATACAGTGGTGCAGAATGTGAGCTTCAGAGCATGTGGTCCCAGCAGGAGCACCAGCACTCCCATTCCGGCGTCCCGACTTGCCCCCCAAGCAACAGGGGGTGAGGCAAGGGCGGGCACCCTAAAGGACAGAGGGAGCAGGCGAGGGGCTGGCGGCAGGTGGGAGCGCGGCGTTTCGCACCCACCTGCTCTCAGGGGCCTGGAGGGAGGCCAGTTTTCACAAGGGAGCCCCACAAGGCTCAGGCCCAGGACGCACCCAGCACCTCTGAAGGCAGGGGTCAGGGGACCCCGACGCTGGACAGGCTGAGGGTGCAGGCCTGGGGTGCAGCAGAGTTGGGTGGTGACCCCCACCCCGCTCCCACACACAGATGCCCGGCCAGACCCCGAGGACAGGGCCGTGGGTGGTGTGCCTGCCGGCAGCAGGCGCACCCCAGGTGCTGGGACCTGGGGTCCCCACAAAACAAGCCTGCCCACGCCCACGGTTTCCAATCCGCTTCCTACGGACCACCAGGGCCGAAAGGACAGCCTCCCAGAAGAGGCAGATGTGGACCAGAGAGGTCAGGGGAGGCTGAAGAAAGGAGGAAGGGGGACTCAGGAGACAAGGGAGCTGGGGAGACCCGACCTGGAAACAGTACATTCTCCGAGAAGTTTAATAAAAGGCAACACGGATACCAGCAACAACATATGAAACAAAATAATATAAAAACCAAGGACACAAACATTCAAAGGAAGAAAAAAAGATTCAGAGAGTAAGAAAAACTCATGAATTTCTTACATGACAGTAGGAATTGCAAAAATTCAAGAGAATGGAAGGGCCAGAAGGGCAGGGTTAGCTGAGGAAACCTCCGGGGAGGTAGAACAAAACGGTGAAGAAACTGACAACCGACAGGAAAAAAAGATACAGGTGCTGTGGGCGGCCCAGCTCGGGAGCGCGAGGCCCAGGGGCGGCTCACGGGGGTCAGTGCAGGTGCCAGGCACAGAGCACATTTGCTTCACGGAGCCTTCTGCCCCCAAGTCCCCAGCAGTGCACACACAGACATGAAGACACACGGACTTGGAGAGAGAGAGACACACACACACACACACACACACACACACAACCCCATGAAATTCCAGCTCTCGGAGACACACACACACACACACACACACACACACGTACACACAAAACCCCATGAAATTCCAGCTCTAGGAATAATGAGAACATCCTAACAGTTTCCAGAGAGAAAAAGCAAGTCCACAAAGACCTGGCTGTAATCATGGCATCGAACTTCTCAGACAACCTCGGAAGCCGGATAACTGTATCAGACCAGTGACTCTGAAGAGGTGACGGAAAATCATTTCCAACTTAGAATGTCTCCCCAGCTCAATGACCGCAGAAGCAGGGCTAGAATAAAGAGACCTCAGGCATGCGCGTGCTGGAGGGATTCACCGCCCGCACCCTTTCTCAGAAAGCTATGCAGACTCTAGGATGATGAGGGAATGAGGAAGACACGGATGCGGCCCAGGAGCCAGAGAGATGGAGTTCTCAGAGGGATGACCAGGGGGAGTCCCTAGGATGACCCCATCGTGGTCCAGGGGGACAGAAAGCCCCGGGGGCCCCGATCACGATGAACTGTTACCATAGTCAGAGGCCCTCCTGCCCGGCACCCCCACTCCCACCTTCTGCATCTACATGGACACTGGGTGGCCGTGGGGTGCGCCGCACGGGCCAGCTGGTCAGGGTGACAGGTGTTTTCTGTAAGGTAATGAATATCCACATCCCCATCTCCTGAAAGTGTGGGGTCTGCCACAGCTAAGGGGAGTGCTGTTCGAGCATCTGCTGTGTCCGTCTGTCTGAAACCTGTACCTACACCTTCCGGGGCTCCTGTGATTTTCGTCGGCCTAGCTCCCAAACTCTTACTCTAACAGCACCCCAACTTTCCTGGGGGGCCACCGTCCCCTCTCTCGGTCCACATGTGGAATCAGAAAGCCGACCTCACTCGTTAGTGTCGGGGATGAGACCCACAGCAGTCAATGAAATCTGCGTGACCCAAGCCAGTTGCGCAGGCTCCACCCAAGGACTTCGATGGGGATCGAGAGAATTCCCCCCGATGTCGGGATTTGTAAAGATGGCGGGACCCCCCAAGGAGCTGGGTGTGAAGCCAGCGCCGACGGGAGCAGACTGAGGGCCTGCGGCCCGAGGACACCGCGTGAACCGGGCGGCCCAGAGGCCCTGTAAGTTTCAGCTACACAAGCCGGCACCACCATTCGTATCTGCACCCGTCAGGGCTGGGGTTTGACCGAATGAGGCAAGGGGGGGGTGTGCCGGGGAGGGTCTGGGGGGCGCCTCACCTCGGACCACGGTGCCCGGGTACAGGCAACGGTACTGCTGACTCCAGTAGGCCGCGATTCTGGTCCCCTGCGGCAAGAAGCGAGTGGAGGCCGGCCTCACGTCGTTGATCTGGGAAAGCCAAGGATTGAGCGCCAAGGGTGACGAGGAACAGCCCCGGCCCCCATCCGCCCAGGGGCCCCACTGCCCCAGCCCCTCACCGCCTCCTGCAGCAGCTGCTCCAGACAGTAGATGTGGGGCCGGTTCCCGCGTTCGCCCTCCACCACCACACGGTATCTGCAAGGCCACCGCACGTACAGGGTGAGGGGACAGACCCCGTGGACCTTCCCAGAGGGACCCCTGACCTCAACTCCTGGCCCCCCAGGTGTGACGTAGGAGCTTGGGGGTTTGCTGACGCCCTATATAAACCTGGGGCAAGTCCCTTCTGGGTCTATTTCCTCCCCCATACAGCGAGGGGTCACGGGTCCAAGAGAGGCCAACATATCCCGGGGGCTGGCCATGCCCCCTCGGCCCTCCCGCGGAGAGCACCGCCCTCCCGGGGCCATTCACCCAGCTCAGAGAAGCAAAGCCACCTGCCCCCAGAGGACCAGCACCCTGGACACTGGACCAGCTGAGGGTCTTCGGTCCCTGAGCCTGGCGCTGCCCCCCGCCCAGTCCCCCAGGTGCCCACTCACATGTCCGGTGAGTGCACCGTCTGCACGTGCCCGGCATACAGCAGCTTGTCGTCCATGGGGATGAGCACGCGCAGGCCGTCCTTCAGTTCGTCCTTGTCGATGATGCAGGAGCGCGGAGCTGCAGGGCGGTCGGCAATGAGGCAGGGCTGGACCCAGGGGGCAGCCGGGAGACCTGCCCTCCCTGCCCTCCGCCTCCCTTCCCCCACTGCAGACCGCGTGTGTGCACATATCCACCCACGTGCCCAGACAGGCCTCATGCAGGGACACACGGTGCGGCCCTGAGCAAAACCCTCCATCCTGACCCAGGTCTCCAGAAACATCCCAAGTGGGGAAGAACCGGGGGTGACAGCCTGCACGTGCTGCCCATCCTCTACCCCAAAGACCACCACCCTTCGGGCCTGGGCAGGAGGCTCCAGGTCATCGCCCCGCCCCCCACCCCTTCTGCCAAACCTCCAGGACTTTCAACCTGGAATGCCACCGGTCCCGGCGGAAGCCAAACCCCCCTTGCCAAACTTCCCCGGCGAGGCTGTCCGCGCTCACTGCCCCCCATCCCACTTCCTGGCCGGTCCTCATCCCAAAGCTGCCTCCGCCCTTGGCTTAACAAGCCGCCTGCTCCTGACACCCCAAATCCAGATGCTCCTCAGCTTTCCTCCACCAGGCTTGGCCATACTGCTTTGGACTCCTGGGCCCACCCTTCCTGCCCCGCGGGACCTTGAACCCGGCCCCACCCTGCTGTGACCAGGCTGGAGAAACCCGGACAGCTCACCAGGGTGGACAGAAGCGCTGGCCCGCACGTCCATCGCCCGCCTGCACCTGCACCCCTGCCACAGCCTCACCGTGGGTGCATGGACTTCCCACCCCTCGACGCTGAGTGTGGCCACGGGACTTTCTCTGGCCAATGGCACAAGGGAGGAGGGACCGAGTGCCGATTCTGAACCTAGGCCTTAAGAGGCCTCATCAGCTCCCACGTGCCCTCGTGGGCCTCTGGCAGCATGGCCACGGAGCAGAGCGGTCCCTCGCGCCATCCCGCTACTGCGGGAACAAGCCCAACTGCCCTGCAGACAACCGAGACATGGACACCTGCTGCCATCTACCACTGAGGAGCTGTTTGTTACACAGCAACAGCGGACGATACACTCGCGACCAGGCAATGACGCTCCTCAGCCCTGCTCATCCTGTTCTCTGCACCTGCCCCACCCAATTCACGTCCGGGCTCCAGACCCCTGGATCCAAGTGCCAAGCATATGCCCCTGCTCCCTCCATGCCCACCCCACCACCACCTGTCTGCACCCCTTCTCACCTGCTCACACAGCCCACCCACCCCCCAGCCCCTCTCTCCCTCCCAACAAGCCCAAACCCACCCCATCGCCCACCATGCTGCCCACGGCACTGCAGCCCACCATCGCTTGCCAGGATCCTCACAGGGGCCTCCTACCTGGACTCCCTGTCCCCCTCAGCGCCCCACAATCTGTCCTCGACAAAGCAGTCAGAGAGCACTTTCCAAACCTATCTGACCGCACCGACTTCCACTTACAAGCTCTGACGGCTTGTTTTCAGTAGGGCAAAGACCAGACTCGGCTCACGGCCCGCGAGACTGGGCCATCTGCCTCCTCCCCCACCAGCTTACCAAACTGGCCCCCCTCGGTTCACCTCAGACACCAGGCGCCTGCGCGCGTTCACTCCCTGTGGGCTCAGCCCCTGCCCACCGCCTCCCCAGGGGAAGTTCCTGCATCCCCACGCTGCCAACCAGAGCCAACACGGCATCGCGGGTACTTACCCGGAGTTAGCGGCCGCTCCACGGCCCCACCGCGAGGCAGGTGCTCATCCTCAGAGAAGCTCGAGTCCTGGTTGGGCTCGAAGTCCTCCTCAGCAGCCATGCTCTCCATCAGCTTGCTCACGGCTCCCCCCTTGCCCCGATTCTGGGGACAGAGCAGAGCAGGCCAATGGGCTTAGGACGCGCCATGCCAAGTCCTGCTGCTTAGGACCCTCCCTGGAAACCCGGGGTCACAGTCAGGCCGCAGGGGCACCTGCCACATGTGCAGCGGGGGTCCAGCTGGCCTCACCCCACAGGCCAGAGGGAGGGCAAAATGGGGCCACAAGCCGGATGACCAAGCCTGCACGTGCTGAGGCAGCACATCCAGACACACAGTGGGTCTGAGGACAAGCAGCCTGGCCAGGGGTGAGACGGCACGGTGGCTAGGCACACCAGCTCACCCCAGTCCTGGCGTTCCCACAGGGACCTCACCCTTTCTTGGGCACGGCAAGCCTTACCTCCTTCTTCACCTCCTTCCCTTTGGCCTTGGCCTTGCTCCTCTTGGCAGTGGCCGGGGAGCTGGTGTGGGGAGCCCGGGCCTCAGGGGGCAGGGCGGCAACACGGGGCGGGGGCAGTGCAGCCCCTGAGCCGGCCTCCTTCCCCTTCTTCTTCTGGGTGAGGAAGTAACAGAGGTGCCATCAGAGGCCGCCCTCGCCCTCCAGGGAGAGGAACAAAACAGCTCCCCTCCTCTCCCGCAAGTATGTTTGTTCTTAATCCTAACTGTTTTATTACTACTATATGTTGCTAATTGTAAAAAGAAAAAAAAAAGTAGCCAAGTGCATATGGGCGCAACTTCCTCTCCAGTGCATCCTATATCAAGTACACAGCGCTAACTAGAATCACTACCGGCTGCCTGGCGCATCCTTCCAGAACTTTCCACCAGCACATAACAACCGTGCAAACACACAGGCTATGCAGACACATTTGCACACACACGGTACTTTTTTTTTTTTTTTAAAAACACAGATGGGAATTTACCAAAAGTCCTGCTTTGCAACTCCCCGCCCCCGACAAGTATGTCTGAGATACACAGAGACTGCCTCGCTGCAGCAGCTGCTCACGTGCAGCCGTGTGTGTGTGTGTGTGTGTGTGTGTGTGTGTGTGTGTGTGTGTGTGTGTGTGTGTGTGTGTTGGGGGACGGGGCACAGGTCATTTATAACCACCCCCCCAGTCATGGATGCACAGGCGGCCTCCACTTTGCCCTTCCAAAGGATGCCACAGAAACAGGACAGTACCGGTCAGTTCCACAGGCATATTCCAGAAGGAGCAGGCAAAACCCTTTGACTGCCTCTGGGGTGCCCCAGCAGTGACGGGAGAGCCACGCCCATCCCGGCTCCAAGCCCCCCCAGGGACGGTCCACTGTCCCTGCCAGTGGCGCATGGAAACTGGTCCCAGAGTGCCGAGATCGCCCCCACCAGGCTTCGTCCATCAGAGCAGAGCACTACCAACAACCTGGCTGTCCTGGGACCTTCGGGAAACACTGGTGCATAACAGATCCAGTTATAAGCTTTTAGGCCCACGGCGGCAGTGGGAAGAACAAAGTGGGGGTACTTGGTGTAAGAAGCAAGCTCAGGCTACGGGTGTGCACAACCCAGGGTCGATGGGCGGGCGGCAGGGTCACTTTATGTTTTTTAAAAGACACATTCCTGAAACAAAACAACCAAGTCCAGGGACCAGAGGATGTGGGAAATGAAGAAACATAAAAAGAGAACCCTGGGCGAATGTTAAAAAAGACCACAGCGGAAGTCACGTCCACAGCACAAAGCACCGTAAGGGACAAAGCAGATGATGGTACAGGGATAGAAGGTATTCGGTGTGGATCGCCATTTGTGGGGGGAAGAAAGCGACATATTTTCTCGTTTCGGAAGCATGCCTTCATCCTGTTCACATTTCTGAAATCAGAAGGCATCCTGGGGGGTTGAAGGAACGTCTGTCATGTGGTTCTGTTGCCTTTTCCCCCAAACATCTGTTGTAAATAGCTCATCCGTCCATCGTGCACAAGGGACAGCAAGACAAGTTCTGAGTGGACTTGTATTTTCTTCCTTTTCTGCAACCTCCAAATCACTGTTCCAATCAGACAACTACCGATAACTGTTTCTTTCCCATTGACCAGAAGCCCCTTTCTGGGAACCTTATTTTTTTAAAATAAGAAAAGAACTCCAGGGGCACCTGGTTGAGCATCCAACTCTTGGTTTTGGCTCAGGTCATGATTTCAGAGTCCTGAGTTCAAGCCCCGCATCGGGCTCTGTGCTCAGCGGGGAGTCTGCTTAGGATTCTTTCTCTCTCACCCTCTTCCCCCCGCACCGTAAAATATGTAAATAAAAATCCTTCAAAAAAAGGTAAAATAAGGCTGATGGAAAATGGGAATGTACAAGTCTAAAAAGGATACGAAAGTATATCTCACAAAACTACAAACAGTGGTTGTTCCTGGGGTGATTTCATGGGTATCTGATTTCTCCTTTCGTTGACAATTAGCCTGTTCTGTTCTAGTCTTTCACTGTGTCGTCAGAAGGCTGGGGTCGGGTGAGCCCCCTGCCTCCTCCCCGACACAGGGTGCCGCATCTTGGCAAAGGGCCCAGGGGCCAGTGTGGCCCAGGGGGGGTGTTCAAAGCTCAGCTTGGATGGTCGTTAGCAGCCGTGACCTTGGGAGGGTGACAAGGCCACCTGTAAAGTCCAGTTGTATGAGTAACCTACGTCACAGGGTCTCGTGATACGGGGACATGGTAAGAAATATATAGTCGGCCTCTGCCCCTGGTTCCTGACCCAGAGCTCCTAAGCCTCTTGGAATTTCCTGGATCATAGGAGCATCTTTTGTCCTAACAAGGTGACTACGGGTAAGTCCCTAGCTAGCCCCGGGATGAGGGCCGCTCACCAGAAACACCAAGCCAGGAGGAGAAGCCAGGAACTCTGAGCTCACCCCGCATCCTCCGGAGAGAGGAGAGGGGAGAGGGTCCAGAGACTGAGTTAATAATCAATCCTGCCCAAGTGATGAAGCCCCCATGAAACCCTACATGAGGGGTTCGGGGAGCTTCCAGGTCAGGAGCACCTCGAGAGGGCGGGGAAGTGCCACACTGTTCCCCTTTCCCTTGCCCTGGACATCTCTTCTGTCTGGCTGTTGCTGAACCGTCTGCTTCCTGAAAAATGGTCATAGAAAGGAAAGTGCCTCCCGGGTTCTGTGCGTCCCTCTGGTAATTATCGACCCCGAACAGCGGGTCCTGGTAACCCCTGCTACACAGCTGGTGCTTCGGTCAGGAGCTCAGGGACAGTGGGGGTGGGCTGGGGACGCGGCCCTCTGCCAACTCCAGGGAGTCGGTGCCAGAGGGTCGTGAGCAGACAGAACAGGTTTCCCTTTAGCAATAAAGGATGTATGCGGGTAAAGGGGTCAGAACCTGCCTGAGCCCCACCGCGGACCACCTGGTGGGCTCACGAGCATTAAGCATTCCATAGCATCCCAGCGCCTTTCCTCCAAGGCCTGGGGAAAGCTGACAGGGCTTCGGCCGTGGACAGACAGGTGCGGAGGACCCGCGAATGCGGCCCCTTCCTCACGAGCGCCCGGTATGGGAAATCAGTGCCGAGTCTCCTGCCTCATCACAATGTCCTCTAGACTGTCCCTGTTAGCCGAGAGATCATCCTCCATCGGGGTCGGGGGTGGGGAGGCCTGACTCAGAGGCCACTGCCGAGCGCCGGCTGTGGAGTCTGAACGCAAGCACCCAAGGGGGCGACAGATGGCCACGAGCTTCCTAGCAGCCCGTGCAAGGAGGGGAGCAGGTCTGCCCGTCCTAGAGTGCTCAGAAAGCAAGCAGTCTCCAGCTGGGGAGCCCAGGCAGAGAACTCAGGGAGTTCTGACTTCCACTCACTTCTGAAGAGCTGAGATTCTCCTACAGCTACGGGTGAAGGCCACGCACCACAGGAGGATGGACAGCGTCACACTTTGTCACCGACAGAATCACTGTCACGTAGCGCCTGACCGTTACCACAGAGACCCTGAGCTACGGTTCACGCTCATCACTTGAGTGACGGCGCTTACTCGACCCGGCAACGGGCACCCATGTCAGACACCTTCTTTAAGAAGCACACGGAGCACCTCTGTATCACAAGCCGGGGGTTTGGTATTTTGATAACTGCACGTCAGGATCACTGTTTTCCTTTGGGGTCCATGCACCTCACTCCCACGACAGAGTGTTACCCCGAGACGGGAGGGGAGGGCGACTCTGTGAGGGAGGGTGCTCAGTGCCTCTGAGGCCAGGTCCCCGGGCAGCGGGTGGCCCCTGCAGCTGGGGGGAGCAGGGCCTGGCAGTCGGGGTCCCTTCCCACGGTCCCCGCCCCCACACAGAGCCCCTACCTTCCTGGGGTCCTTCCTGTCCTTGGCGCGGCCGGTGTCCTTGCGAGGGCTCAGCGGGCCACCCTTGCCGCAGCGGCTGGGCTTGGCGGCAGCCGGGGCGGCACTGCTGGGGGCCGGGGCGGCGGCCGAGGCGTCGTGCAGGAAGATGCGCTCGCTGCGCCGCCGCGTCCACAGGTCGTCGTCACTGGCCTCGGGCCCTGCCTCGAAGCCGGGCTCCTTGGCGCCCCGCAGCTTGCGGGCCTTGCGCCCTTTCTCTGCCGCCAGCTTGGCCTTGTCAGGGCTGGTGGGGCCAGGGCCCCGGGTGCTGGGCGCAGGCGAGGCCAGGGAGGGGCCTGGCTCCCCCAGTCCCTTCTTGGGCCGCAGCAGCCCAGCAGGCGACCTCTTCCGCACCTTGACCTCACTCTCCGAGTCGGTGTACTCAAACTCCGTGCCTGGATGCAGGACGAGGGCAGGGGCTGTGGACAGGGGCTCCCGGGACCCCCACTTCCCACCTACCCAGATGCCCTGGCCACCAGCAGAAGGCCACAGTTCCACCCCTCCTCCAAGGGAGGCTTCTCACTTCCAGGAAAGGAACCTGAGGCCCAGAGGAGGAGGGGGAGGACTCACTGGGCCACACACCTGTGAGTGGCAGGTCCTGCTGGCCCCACTGCTGGCCCGAACCTTCCCCCCACCCCCCCCGCCGCTGCCCAGACTCTGCCGCCTCCCCACAAGACCATCATCTGGGAACGTGAAGATTCCTGCCTGGCCCCATGTGAGCTTCCCCTCTGCCTCCTGTGTGCCCCATGGGAATCCCAGAAGCCAGGGCAGGCTGGGGAGGGCCTCAGCGGCAGCAGGTCCAGGGGAGGCAGGTGGAAAGCCCACATGAAATCCCCGAGCCTGGGGGTGGGGGTGGGGGGGCCTCTCCTCCACTTCCTGGAGCCGCTCTTCAGAGCTGGGAGGTCCCTGGCATCTACTCCCTTTTAGAGGGTAGGCCTCACCGGAACTCACGTGACCCTGGGGCCCGGCCCCCTCCTGTCACCCCTGAGGCTCGTCCCTTCCCACAGACAAGGGGCCAGGCTCCATCCAAACCCTGGAGCTGCTGGGCTCCTTTACACACAAACCTCTCTCCAATGCCCAGCTGTGCTCCATCCTTTCAAACCTGCAGGCCTTTGCTTTGCTGGCCCCTGGAGCACCATCTCTCTCCTGGCCTCTACCTGGAAACCTACAGTCTCCTATCTGAGAAGACCGGCTCGGCACCCTGGAGAACCCTCTGTCCACACCTCCAGCACCACGGGCACATATCCCATTGTCGGGTGCCCGCCCTCCTCTGCCGACCCTGTCCTGCTCAGCCCCCCAGAAGCGGATCCCCAATTCACTACCCCAGGCCTACTGACCCTGGGTAGCCAGCATCCCGCCCACGAGGGCTCCTCCGGGAGGCCCAGCCCCATCGCCTAGCAGATGCAGCCGCTGTAGCGGGGCCGGGCTGGGAGGGGGCGCACTCCGTGGGAGGGAGCCACTGGCAAGGCTTAAGGATCCCATTAATTAATCTTTTGTTAACAGACTTCCCACTGCACAGGGAGGCAGCTGGGGGCTTTCATGGCTGATTAGGGTGCAGGCCATAAAATGCAGGCTGGAGTTCTGCTGCTGGGTGTGACGGAATGAGGCCCCACCGACACAGCTCCCTCCAGAAAACCTAGACCCAATCCAACACTGCAGGGGCGTCGCGTAAGGCACAGGACTGCTGGGTGGACAGGGCAGTGACGGACAGCGGACACTTGCTTGGAAGAGGGGAAGTCGGAACTGCGAGAGTAACGTCCTCTTGGAGGATAAATACCTGAGGAGGCCAGTGGGGCAGCATGAACGGTGCCTGGGGGGGGGGGGGGGAGTGTTCTCTGGAGGGCCTTGGGGTGGGGACAGGCATGAAGCCCAGAGAGTGGGGAGCATGCGCCGAGGCCTCCCTGCCACACGGTGACACAGCAGAGGGTCGAGGCCGTGTCCCTGACTCCCACCCAGAGTCCTGTGCACCTGCCTCCTCCCCAAGGAATAAGGCAGTAAAGGAGGAACAGACAAGAAAAAGCACCAAAGATATAAAACAGAAGGGTAAGACTGAAAGTCAAAGGATGAAAAGGGTGTACCATGCAAATAGCAACTGAAAAAGAGCTGAACTGGCTATGCTAAATAGCAGACAAAACTGACCTTATGACAAAAATTGTTAAAGAAGGACATATTTAAACGATAAAATGGTCAATCCCTTAGGAAGATATAACAATTTATGAACATAGATGAACACAATCGGGAAACATGTAACAAAAGATTATACACCATGACCAAGTGAAATTTACTCCGGGAATAGAAGGTTGGTTCGACGTATAAGAAAATCAATACCATATTAATAAAGGACAATTAATAAAGGACAAAAACCACACGAACACCTCGATAGACACAGAAAAAGTAACAGACAAAACCTAACATTCTTTCATGATAAAATCACTCAAACTAGGAATAGAAGGAAATTTCCTCAACCTGACAAAGACGTCCATAAAAATTCACCGCTAACATGATACTTAATGGTAAAAGAATGAATGTTCTCCCCCTATGATCAGAAGACAAAGATACCTGTTCTTCCCACTTCTTTTCACCATTATATGGAAGATTCTAGCTCAGGCAATTAGGCTAGAGAAAGAAATAAAAGGTATACACATCCGAAAGGAAAAAATAAAACTATCTCTATTTGCAGATGACATGATCTCATATTACAGAAAATACTAAAGAATCTACTAAAAACCTACTAGAGCAGGGCGCCTGGGTGGCTCAGTCGTTAAGCGTCTGCCTTCGGCTCAGGTCATGGTCCCAGGGTCCTGGGATCGAGTCCCACATCAGGCTCCCCGCTCAGCGGGAGGCCTGCTTCTCCCTCCCCCACTCCCCCGGCTTGTTGTTCCCTCTCTCGCTGTGTCTCTCTCTGTCAAATAAATGAATAAAATCTTTAAAAAAAAAAAAATCTACTAGAGCAAATGAGTTCAGCAAGGTTGCAGGATACAAGATCAATATACAAAAATCAATTGTATTTCTATACACTAGCAATGAACACTCCAAAAATGAATTCAACTTACAAGAGCATCAAAAAAAATACTTACAAATTTAAAAGAAGTGCAAGACTTGTACAGTAAAAACTATAAAACACTTTTGAGAAAAATTAAAGACACAAATAAATGGAAAGACATCCCATGTTCATGGATCAAAAAACTTACATTGTTAAGATGCCAATACTCCCCAATATGATCTATCGATTTAACACAATTCCTAATCAGAATCCCAGTGGGTTTTTTTGCATGAATTCACAAGCTAATCCTAAAATCCGTATGGAATGCAAGGGTCTCTGAGGCACCAAGACTGTCTTGAAAAAGAAGAACAAATATGGAGGATTCATATTTCCCAGTTTCAAAGCCTCCTACAGTGATTCCTATGGTAATCAAGACAGTGTGCTGCTGGTCTAAGAACAGACATATACACTGATGGACTAGAACAGAGGGTCTGGAAATAATCCTTCATATTTATGTTCCGTTGATTTTCCACAAGGGCACCAAGAGCATTCAATGGGGAAAGATTTGACTTCTCAACACATGATACCGGGACAGCTGGATCTCCACATGCAAATGGCTACTAAGCATATGAAAGGATCCTCAACATCAGCAGGAGAAATGCAAATCAAAACCACGATGACATACTACTGCAAGCCCACTAGAATGGCTTCCTCCCCAAGAAATAAGGCATCATCAAAAAGACACATAATAACAGGTATCGGGGAGGAACTGGGGAAGAAAATGGAACCCTCACAGACTGCTGGTGGAAAATATAAAGTGGTGCAGCCACTCTGGAAAACAGTCTGGCAGTTCCTCGAAAGGTTAAACATAAAGTTACCAAATAACCCGGCAATTTTACCTTTAGATTTGTAGCCAGAACTGAAAACATATCTACAGAAAAACGTGTACATGAATGTTCATAGCTGACATTATTCACGATAGCCCAAAAATGGAAACAAAAACAAAAAAAGGAGATAAACCAAATGTGGTATATTCATAAAATGGAATATTATTCAGCCATAAGGTCTGAAGTCACAGAAGAAGAAATAAACAATCTGAATAGACCTTTATCTATTAAAGAAACTGAATCAATAATTAATAACCTTCTAAAACAGAAAATGCCAAGCCCAGATGAGTTCACTGTTAAATTTGACCAAACTATTTTTTTTAAGATATTATTTATTTATTTGACAGAGAGAGAGACAGCGAGAGCAGGAACACAAGCAGGGGGAGTGGGAGAGGGAGAAGCAGGCTTCCCGCGGAGCAGGGAGCCCAATGTGGGACTCGATCCCAGGACCCCGGGATCATGACCCGAGCCGAAGGCAGACGCCTAACGACTGAGCCACCCAGGCGCCCCAAATTTGACCAAACATTTAAGGAAGAAATTATACCAATTCTCTACAGGGAATTCTTGAGTTAGGAATTCTTCCTAACTCATTCTATGAGGCCAGAATTACTCGAATACCAAAACCAGACAAAGACACTACAAGAAAACTACAGACCAATATCTCTCATAAACATAAATGCAAAAAATACTCAACAAAATATTAGCAAATCAAATCCAACAATGTATGAGAAAACATTATACGCCACAACTAAGTGAGATTTATCCCCGTTATGCAGGGCTTGTTCAACATTCAAAAATCAAAAATCAATTAATGTAATCCCAACAGGCCAAAGAAGAAATATCTCATGATCGTATTAATGGGTAGAGAGAAAGCATTTGACAAAATCCAACATCAGTTCATGATAAAAACTCTCAGTAAACTAGGAATAGAAGAAAACTTCCTCAACTTGATGAAGAACATCTATAAAAACCGTACATCATACTTAACTGGTGAAAAACTAGAGGATTTCCCACTAAGATCAGGAACAAGGCAAGGATGTCCCCTGTCACCACTCCTTTTCAGTATCATACTGCAAGTCCTAGCTAATGTAACAAGACAAGGGGGGGAAAAAAGCATATTGATAGGGAAGGAAGAAATAAAACTGCCTTTGTTCATAGAGGACTTAAGTGTCTATGTAGAAAACCTGAAAGAATCAACCAAAAAATCTCCTAGAATTGATTAGCAATTACAGCAAGGCCACATTTTACAACCTTCATATATAAAAGTCAATCACTTTCCTACATACTAGCAATGAACAAGCGGAATTTGAAATTTAAAACACAATACTGTTTGCGTTAGCACTCCCCAAAATGAAATACTTAGGCTAAATCTAACAAAATATGCACAAGATCTATGGGATGAAAACTACAAAACTCTGATGAAAGAAATCAAAGAAGACTTTCCATGTTCATGGATAGGAAGACTTGATATTGTCAAGATGTCAATTCTTCCCAGTTTGAGCTATGGATTCAATACAATTCCACTCAAAATCCCAGAAGTGGATATCAATACACTAATGCCGAAGTTTATATGGAGAGTCAAGAGACCCAGAATGGACAGCTCAAGATGGAAGAAGGTCAAGGTCAGAAGACTGGAAGTACCTGACTACAAGGCTTACTGTAAAAGCTACAGTCATCAGGACAGTGAGATATTGGCAAAAGAAAAGACAACCAGATCAATGGAACAGAAAAGAGCCCAAAAATAGACTCCCATTAATATAGTCAAATAATCTTTAACAAAGGAGTAAAGGCAATACAATGGAGAAAGGATATGTCTTTTCAACAAATGGCAGCGGAACCAGTGGAGAGCCACATGCAAAAAAGTGAATGTAATGAATCTTACACCCTTCACAAAAATTAACTCAAAATGGATCACAGGCCCAAAGGTTAACACGCAAAATTAAAAAACCCCTAGGAGATAATGTAGGAGAAATCTAGATGACCTTGGGCCTGGCAGTGAATCTTTAGCTACAACACCAAACGCCCAATCCACAAAAGCTGGACTTCCCTAAGATTATACATTTCTGCTTTGTGAAAAGACTCCATAAAGAGAATGAAAAGACAAGCCATAGACTGGGAGAAAATATTGGCAAAAGACACACCTGATAAAGGACTGTTTTCCAAAACAGATAAAGAACTCTTAAAATCCAACATTAGGAAAACAACCCAATGTAAAAAGTGGGTCAAAAATCCTAACAGACATGTCACCAAAATTACACAGATGGCAAATAAGCACGTGAAAAGATGTTCCACATCATGTTATTAGGAAAATGCAAATTAAAACAAGATACCACCACACACCTATTAGAATGTCCAAAATCCAAAACACTAATCCTAAGTGCTGGCAGGGATGTGTAGCAACAAGATCTGTCATTCATTGCTGCTGGGAATACAAAATGGTGCAGCCACTTTGGAAGACATTATGGCAATTTCTCACAAAACGAAACGGACTCCTACCATATAGATCCAGCAATCACACTCCTTGGTACTTACCCAAAGGAGTTGAAAACTTACGTCCACACATAAAAAAAACTGCACACAGATGTTTATAGCAGCTTTAGTCAAAACTGCCAAAACTTGGATGCCACCAAGATGTCCTAGACGCCCTGAGTACATGAATGAATGAATGAATGAATGAATGAATAAACTGTGGTCCATCCAGACAATGGAGTATTATTCAGAGCTAAAAAGAAACAAGCTATCAGGTCGTGGAAAGACACGGAGGAAACTTCTATGCATACTATTAACTGAAAGAAGCCAATCTGAAAAGACACCATGCTGTACGATTCCAACGACACGACGTTCTGGAGAAGGCAAAACTATGGGGACAGTCAGAATATCAGTGATCGCCAGGCATGCGAGGAGAGGAGAGAGATGAACAGGTGGGGCACAGAGGATTGTTAGGCAGTGAAACTGCTTTCCATGACAGTGTAATGGTGGCCACACACATTTGCCCAAACCCACAGATTCTACAACACCAGGAGTGAATCCTAACGTAAACTATGGATCCTGGGTGACAGTGATGTGTCGATGTAGGCTCATCAGTGGTAACAAATGCACCACCGTGGCAGAGAATGTCGATAATGGGGGAGGCTGTGCATGTGTGCAGGGCAGGGGGTCAAGAGGAATCTGTATCTTCCTCTCAATTGTGCTATAAACCTCAAATTGCTCTAAAAAATAAAGTCAATTTAAAAAAAAAAAGGAACAAAGTACTGATATATAACATGGATGAACCCTCAAACAATTGTAACAAGTGAAAAGAAGCTAGACACAAAAGGCCACGTGTTATATGATTTCATTTATATGAAATGTCCAAATGTCCAAGATAGAGAAATGCATAGAAGACAGAGAGTAATGGCTGCCTAGGGTTAGGGGGTTGGAAGAATATGGGGAGTGATGTGAATGGGTATGGAGCTTCTTTGGGGGGGAAGGGGAAAAAATGCCCTGAAATTGGACAGTGGTAATGGTTGCACACCTCTGTGAACACAAGAAAAGCCATCAAATTGTACACTTCAAAGGGTGAATTTTATGTTACGTGAATTATATTTCAACACAGCTATTATTTCTAAAAAAGGGTAGATTCAAGCCTGACCATGTCAATAATTACATTAAATATTAACAGATTAAACACTCCAGCAAAATGACCGAGATTACAAAACAGATTAAAAAGAAGGACCCAGGGCGCCTGGGTGGCTCAGTCGGTTAAGCATCTGCCTTCGGCTCGGGTCATGATCCCAGGGTCCTGGGATCCAGTCCCGCATCGGGCTCCCTGCTCTGTGGGGAGCCTGCTTCTCCCGCTCCTCCCCACTTGTGCTCTCTCTCTCTCTCTCTGTCTCTCTCTCTCTCTCAAATAAACAAAATCTAAAAAAAAAAAAAAAAAAATTAAAAAAATAAGGACCCAACTATAAGCTGTCTGTAAGAGACTCACTTTAAATATGAAGACAAAGGTGGGCGCCTGGGTGGCTCAGTCGGTTAAGCGACTGCCTTCGGCTCAGGTCATGATCCTGGAGTCCCGGGATCGAGTCCCGCATCGGGCTCCCTGCTCGGCGAGGAGCCTGCTTCTCCCTCTAACCCTCCCCCCTCTCATGTGCTCTCTCTCTTTCTGTCTCTCTCATTCTCACTCTCCCAAAATAAATAAATCTTTAAAAGAAAAATTAAACACGAAGACAAAGGAAAGATGACAGTAAATGACCAGGAAAAGATATACTATGCAAATAGGAAGCATAAGAAAGGAGGAGTGACTGTCTACTACCAGATAAAAGGGACTTCGAAACAAAATATATTAAGAGATAGAAAAGAATACTTTGCAATGGGGCGCCTGGGTGGCTCAGTTGGTTAAGCGACTGCCTTCGGCTCAGGTCATGATCCTAGAGTCCCTGGATCGAGTCCCGCATCGGGCTCCCTGCTCGGCAGGGAGTCTGCTTCTCCCTCTGACCCTCCCTCCCCCCTCTCATGTGCTCTCTCTCTCATTCTCGCTCTCTCTCTCATTCTCTCTCTCTCAAATAAATAAATAAAATCTTTAAAAAAAAAGAAAAGAATACTTTGCAATGATAAAAGGACCAATTTAACAGGCAATCATAAACATATATATGCACCCAATAACAGAGCTTCAAACACATGAAGCGAACATCCACAGAATTAAATTATAAGGAGAAAGAAAATCCCGCAATCATAGCTGGACATTTTATACCCACCTGTAAGCAACTGAGAAAACTAGACAAAAACTAGCAAAGATGCACAAGATCTTAGCACTTCCAAACACACTGCCTTGCCTGACAGAACTGAATGATTTACAGAACACTGTATATAATGACATCAGAAGATGCATTCTTTTAAGTATACACTATGAAACACCATATACCCTCAAATTTTTAAAGTTTTAAAAGACTGAAACTATACAGAGTATTTTCTCTGACCAAGATGGAATGATGTTAGAAATCAGTCGTAATAAAATAACCAGGTAACCCCCACCAGTATTTGGAAAACAAATAATACTTCTAAGTAATCATTGGATGAAAAGTAGAAATCACAAGATAAATTAAGAAATGTGTTGAACTGAGAGTAACAATGAAAACAGGACAACGGAAAATGTGTGAGGCGCAGCTAAAGCAAGGTTCAGAGGGAACTTTCAAGGTCTCCACAAGAAAAGAACATCCCAAGTTGATAACCTAAGGTTGCACGTTAAAAAACAGGAAATGGTTGGCAATTACACCCAAACAGAAGGAAGGAAATAATAAAGAGCAGAAATCAATGAAATTGATAACCTCTAGCCACACTGATCAAGAAATACAGCAGAAACAAATTATTTGTATTGGCAATGAAAAAGGAAACATCACTATAGACCCCCTCAGAGTTAAAAAGTATAAAAGGAGGAACTCTCTGCCAATATAGTTGACAACCTGGATAAAAGGAAGACTGCGAGTTCTAAGACGGCTGGTGCATTTAGGGATATGAGGATGGGGCCTGTGGACAGCATGCTGCTCTGGGTAGCCACAGCCTGATGCTTGGGGTCAGACAGGTGGAATGTGACCACGGGGCGACAGGGAACCAGTCAGAGGTTCTCAACAGAGAAGTGGTCTGATCAAGTTTGAGCTTTGAGGAAGAGCCCTCCAGCTGCTTACGTATAAAGAATAGCTGAGATGGGGTAGCCAGGAGGGAGGCCAGCGCCACTGCCCAGGGGAGCCAGGCCCAAAGCCCCCAGGGAACAGCGGCAGGACATGGAGGGGTGAGAGAGAGGGAGCAGTAAGAGGAAGGAAGGAGGATCGGGGCCTGGAGACTGTGAAGCTGCCCCATGACCTGAGCCGAAGGCAGTGCCCCAGACTGTGAAGCTGTCCCACGAGGCGGTACAGGCCACAGGAATGAGCTTTTGTCCTGTAGCCTGCAGGGCATGAAGCCAGGGGCAGCTGGGGGAGACCCGGGGGTAGAGCAGGGGGGCACCGCAGTGCCCATTCTCCCTGTCCCAGCCCCTGCCAGGGGGTCTCACATGGATCCCGGAGGCTCAGGAAAGGGCAGGAAGGCCAGGCCGAAGACGTGGCCCGGCTGAGGCCAGGTGAGCTCACGGCCCGAACACACGTGGGACCGTCTCAGTCCCCGGCACCCCAGGTGCAGCAGGGGCGGGTCCAGGAGGGGACACTTGGCCCAGTGAGAATGGGGGTGGGCCCGGGAGAAGGTCCCGTTTGTCTCAAGAAGGCAGGCATCTGACTAGAGACGCAGAGAGGAAGGAAGCGGGGCCAGGACACAGCCTAGCCTCCGGCCCGAGCCTCAGAGCCGGCTGTCTCCGTCTGCCTGTCAGGGAAGTGGGACAGTAAGCCTGGCTAACAGTGACACGGCACGCGACCCCCCCCCCACCCCCGCCAGTGACGACCTTCTCCAGGCCCCAACCGCGGGCCACATGCCCATCTCACAAAGTGAACTGCCTCGAATGCGCAGACTTAAAGATCCTGCTCGTCTACTTCTCTGTGTGTGCTCAGCCGGTTCCCACTTCTCTCTCAGGGTTCGGCCTGGGTGTCGCCTACCTGGGGCAGCCTCCCTTGGGCTTCTACAGCCCCCCAGGGTGCAGATCAGGGGCACAGCTTCTGGACCCCCCCTCCCGGGGCAGGCCAGGCCCACGTCCCCAGTACCACGCTGCTCGGGATGGCGTTGGCCCACGAGGCACGGCTCCAGCGGGCCCCAGCGCTGCTCCTACCCTTCTCCAAGTGCCCCTGCATCCCACCTGCCGGTACTTACCCATCAGGTTCTGCCGCTCTTCCTTCTTCCGGGCCTTCTGCTTGGCCTCCAGCTGCACCACTGATAGGGACGGCCCCACTGTGGGGCTGGGGAGGGCGCTGGCTGCAAAGCGGGCCAGCAGGCCCAGCCCGCTCTCCTCCAGGCCTGGCGACAGGGCCCGCTCCCGGGCCCCCAGCCTATAGCCGCCGGCGGCCTCGGGCTCCTCCTCCTCCGGCTCATCCTCCTCGTCCTCCTCGGAGCTCTCATCTGGTGCAGAAAACAGGGCGCGAGTCAGAGCCTGGGCCTAGGCAGGTGCCGCCCCCCCACCCCGCCCCTACTCGGCCCGAGCACCAGCGAGGGGTGCCACACAGCTCCGGCCTAGCTCCTCGCTCCTCGTCGGCCGGGGGTGGATCCAATACCAGCCCATAAATCCGCCCCCCCCCCGCCCCGAGGACCCAGTGCCCCCATCAAAGCGAGCCCAAGACGTGGGCATCCTGGACGGCCCAGAGGCGGGCAGCGGCTTTGGGAATCGGAGGGTTTCTGTAAGGGGGACACCGACGTGCACCTGTGCTGTGGCGAGGGGGACAGACACACGGACAAGGACTGGAGACAGCTCTCGCCACCATCTCACGCGCACACGCACACACACGCCCCGACGCACGACATGGAGGCTGAGAAAGGAGGCAGGAGAGCAGGAAAGAGGAGGCCAGGGAGGGGCAGAGAGGGGGTGGGAGAGGGCCCCGGGGACTCAGGTGCCTCGGGGTCTGGGGCTAGTGACAGGAGAAGGTGGAGTTCGGTCTCTTCTTGAGCAAGCTCTGGGGTCCAAAGGCGACTTCCCAGCAATACCCCCACGCCGGGGAGCCTGGAGCAAATCCCGGCCCTCTGTGAGCACTTTCTACGAGCACTTACTCATCTGTGGCATGGGGTGGCCCTCCCAGCCCACCCACCCAGCTAAGGGGAGACTTAGGATCACACGTACGCTGGAAAAAGCCCTTTGCAAGCCTAACAAGGACCACACAGAAACAGGGCCAGCCCGTTCTACAAAACTGCTGTCCCCGGGGCCAAGGGAGCCACAAGCTGGCTATGCCTCCTGACGCGGGGAGCCAGGAAGGGAAAGGGCACGCAGGTCAGCCCACTCTGCACCAGAAGACTGAGGCTCGGCGTGGCCAAGCACTCAGGCAGAACTCAAACCCAGGGCTGCCTTGCTGTCTTGTCACCCAGAGTCTCCCAGAAAGAATCTGACGACGCTCCAGTCTCTCCAGTTGGTGAATAGAGACTTGGTGCGCTTCTTCCCAGGAACTGGCCTGCCACCCAGGGACCTACAGCCCTGAGCCCAGCAGGGGCCGTGGGAACAAAGGTGGGGCAGGCAGCAGGCTGGCAGGGAGTCCACGAAAGGCAGTGCTCCCTGCACGTGAACCAAGCTCTCCACCAAGAAGAGAGACCGCAGGGAGTTAACACCTTGCTTCTGACCTTTCCAGGGAGACAGCCTAACACCGCGAGGGCGGGCAGGCAAGAGAGCATCAGGGGCTAACTGCCCAGGGGACGCCCCGGGGACACCTGCCCAAAGGTGCCTGTCTGCTCGGACTGCTGGGAGCGTGAAGGTGACTCTGGGGGCCGCTGACCAAGGGCAGGGCCCGGCAAGGCTGGGGGCGGCTCTCTGCAGCAGGAAGCGGGAAGGGACGTAAGGAGGTGCCCCCCCACCCCAGCTCTATCTCGGGCAGGGAGTGCCTGGGCTCAGGGAACGGAGAGGGGCAGACACAGACGGCCAACTCCACGTTCTCCCTCCACACCCCAAGCCACCTGCTTGCTTGGGTGCAACTAGCAGCCCAAAGTGGTGGCCCCAGGTGCGCCAATGGGGGCAGGGGTTCTGCCTACCCATTTTTCCGAGGGAGCCTGGGTCTCTGTTGAGTGAGGGGGGTGGAAATGAGCTTAAGGAATCCCTGAAGAGAGCTGAGAAAGGAAGGAGGCAGAGACAGGTTTGTTAGGAGGAGGAGGAGGAGGAGGAGGAGGCGGCGGCGGGAGGTCCGGCTCCCAGAGCAATGGATGAAGCAGGATGGAGGCCAGTGGGGCAGGCAGGCAGAAGCAGGCAGTGCACGCTTGCGATCCATTCACATTGCGGACATCACATGGTTGTCTCCGCCCCAGTGGGCCACAGCGGCAAAGCAGGCTAAGTGTAGGCAGACTTTCGGCAGCGCCTGGGTCCCCCACATCAGGCCTCCCTGGGGTTGGTCAATTTGAGCAGGGTGGCGGGCGGGGGGCTGGCTGGGGTGGGGGCACAGAGTCAGACGTGTGGCCAGTTTTCCCTTCTAGAGAACGCCTTCCCTGGATGCTCAGGTGTGGAGACTCCAGAACTCTCTCGCATCCAGAAGGATTCCCCACCAGCAACGTCCAGTGGCGGAGGGCTGGCTCTGGGTTTCTGGATGCCCAGAATGTCTACCTCGGATACCAGTCGGCCAGCAGCAGCCCAATCCCAGCACCCTGACATGGAAAAGTGCTTGGAAGGAAAAAGCCAAAAGCAGGGTTTGCTTCCCACAGAGCAAAATTGGTCTCCGGAGACCCTCCCCCACCTCCAGCTGCTGCGACCCTCAAAAGCCCCCACTGGCTGCTTCCCACGGTGGCTGGTCTGCTCAGGCTGGGGTCTGCGGGGCTGGGGGAGCAGGGGGGGGGGGGTCTCAGGACCAAGGAAGCCTTTCTGGAGCTGTCCACACCTGAGGCAACAGAGTTTGCCAAGGGCAGAGGGAGAAAAAACTCCCAACCAAGAAGCCCAAGGTAATACAGAAAAACTTTTTCTTATTAAAAAAAAACCAAAACCAAAAACAAAACCAAAAAACCCTTGGCTCAGTATGTGGGATTGTCTGTTGTAACTTGGTTTGGTTTGGTTTGGTTTTCCAAAACCCGATCGATAAATGCCAAAGCAATCCGCTGCTGCCATAGCCGATGGGGGCAAACCCCGAGGAGGGGAGGTGCAGAGGGAACACAACGAAAGGGTTTTGCCTACCTACGGAGCAACGAGCCAGGCTCGGACCCAAGCTCAGTGACCCGCTGCGCCGTCTGCCCTACTCCCAGCCTTCGCTTTGCGTCCAGAGTGCAGCGTGAGAGCAAATGCAAGAGACCAAAACAGACATTCAAAGCATCATGGGTAGGGATCAAGGGTGAAGGTATGGTCAAGCTGCTGGGGGGAAAGAGCAGACACTAGAAAGCCAAGCAGTCAGGTGTTTTAGTACCAGATGTCAGGAAAACCCTATTACCCAAATATCCCTGTCAAGACCTGACCATGCGTGCGTGTGTGCGTGCAACGGGGGTGGGGGGGGGTTCCCCCTCCCCTCCCCTCCCCCTAGCTGGGCTCTCTCCACTGCTGCATCCAGCCTGGTCTGAGGGCCCCCCGGCTCCCTCTGCCCACTCCGGGCAAACGGCCGCATGCTAAGACATCTGAAGGGGCTGCCTGCCTCTCTACAGGGTCTGAGCTGGGGCAGGAGAGCTTAAACACGTGGAAGCTGGATCTCTGGCTTTAAAGGGGAGGAGCCAAGGGGGGGAGGGAGGAAGGGGTCGGGAAGGGAGGGAGGAGAATGGTGAACCTGCCAGACTGGTCCACAGAGGCCAGGGCTAGGGGCAAATGAGGCTGACTGGCGAGTTAGTGACCTCCCTGCTCCTTGGCCCAGATTCCATTCCCTCAGGCGTGGCACAGCTCAAGAGAATGTGGGTCCCGAAGGCACCTGGCTCCCTACTGTGCCATCTCCTGGTCATCCAAAATGGATCCGGGTGAGTCAGGATGAGAGGTGTGGGCAGGGAGAAGGCAGACCAGGAATGGGAGCAGGGCCGGAAGTAGGGTAGCATCTGGTCCCAGGGCCCGAGCCGGTGCCCGTCCAGGTTGGCCTCTATATGCCTGAGCCTCACTCAGGGGGCATGGGATCTAGGCTCTGGGAATCCCTGAAGGGGGTCCACCCTGAAGCAAATCCTAAACCTGGGTGAGGAAACATTTCAGGATCCTCTGGCTCCCCCACTTGCCCCTAGGACACTTCTAACGCGTGGGGAAGTCAGAGCCTGGATGTTCGCAGGGATCACTGAACCCTACCCTCTCTGCACTGGTGAGGCACAGGAGGGCCCAGGGCGGGGTGGGGCTGCCAGCAGACCAGGCCTGTGGGCTCCGAGGCCAGTGCTCTCTCCGAAGCCTGGGCCCCACCGCTCAACGTGGCAATAAAGCCCACGCTTTCAAATCTCCCCACAAAACTCGGGGCAGCAAATGGTCTTGACCCTGCACTGCCTACACGCCCTTAAAAACAGAAATATGTGTTAGAAAACAAGTGTTTATATTTTTTAAACCGCTGTTACATAGAAACACAGCTTTAAGAAAATAAAAAACAAACAAGCAGCTAAAAAAAACAAAAAAAACAAAAGATGAAGCTGGAGGTGAACGCAGTTGACTTTGAGCCTGAAGAATGAACGCATGCCAACAGCTACCAGGGATATTTGAATAATAGAGAAGAGCGGCAGACGCATATTCCAGCTCTACCCCCGTGGGGCGGGGAGGAGGGGGAGGGGGGGGGAGGAACAAATGGGGGGGGCGGCAACCTAACGGTCTAGTAAGGACACAGCAAGAGAGACAAGGCACACGGGTTTAGTTAAAAATGAACTCGGTATGTTTAATAAAGCTTGGTATTACCAAAATCGCGGTACAAACATCAAGTCACACGCCCACACGACAGAATTCCATTTACAAAATGTCCCTCGGGAGGCCTCCTCTGGCTGCGCCCGAGAGAACCCGACCCAGGCCTGCGGTCTAGGGGGGCAGAGGAGGCGGGGAGGGGGGCAGAGGGGGAGCGCGGAGGAGAGTGAAGACTAAAAACAGTCCGTAATAAAAGCTCAAAAAGAGCCAGGCCGTGGCGTTATCACAATGATACAGGTACAAATAAGAACAAAAATAGAAGGACTCAGGCGGATACAGCAGGCTACGCTGCCAAGAACCAAGACGGCCGCCCTTCCCGAGGTGTCCCAGATGGGCCACCTCTGCCCGCCATCTCCTGCGTGCTCGCTCGCTCGCTCGCGCTCGCTCTCTCGCGCTCTCTCTCACTCACTCTCTCGCTAGAAAACACGGAAGGTATTTTGTGTTTGGAGCTAGTAACCTTGGTCAAACGAGTCCTCCGAAGAATCGCTGAAGGAGGAACGGGCCTCGACCTCTTGAAGCAGCAAACAAAAGGGCTGCTTCCTGCCCGCGGCCGGCTTGGGTTTCAGAGTCCGGGCGGCCGTCAGGCCCCTCTTGCTCAGCTTGGGGCCTCCAGCCGGCTTGCCGTTCTTTGCCACCATGCCACACAGGATGGAAGACGTCAGTTTGGAGCCGGACGGGCCTTGGGCAGACCACTCGTCCTTCAGGAATTCTTCGTCTTCCTCTGAGTCCGTATCTGCAGTCAAAGTAGTTTTTAATATAAAGTAAGTCATAGGGTGCTGGGGGGGGGGGGTCGGTGTCTCCCGATACTCTCAGTGGCTCTGAGAACGCCCGGGCGCGTGCCAGGGCACAGAGGTCCGAATGCCTACGGGCCATGAACAAGCCATGTCCCACCGCCTGGACCTCGCCCGGGAGGCCCCCTGGCCGCAGGCCTCACAGAGCTCGTCCTTTCCAGGCTGGTGGCTGCCCGCCACACAGCCACCTCTGTGAACAGCCTTCCTGGGCCCCGGGGGAGGCGGGAGCCCCACTCTCAGAAAGGCCTCACCCAGGGCTACAGAGGTCACTGCACCCAGCCCACGGGCTCCTTTTGGGGAGGGACAAGATCCAAGAAAGGAAGGGCTCGGGTAAAGCTCTTCTGCCCCAGAAGACCAGTGTCCAGGGGCATGCTGGGCGGCGCAGGCCGACTCATGAGGGCAATCAAGCACGTGCATCCCAGCTCCCCAGCCAGCAGCATCACAAGGGCCATCGTGAAAGCAGCTACACCAAGGAGATTGGCAAGCGATGTTCCAACTCAAGGCTTCCTATCAAAGGGCCGTGTTACCAGCACACTGCTGCTGGCTTCCCCCAAGTCTTCCCGCCTTACTGCACAGGGCGGGAAGGCCAGGGTTCTCAAGCTTTCCTGGGCGAGGATCAAAGGGGAGGGGAGGGGGGGCCATCAAGCGGGCACAGCTCTGGCCCCTTTCAACTCCACCCCAAACATCCTCACACCATTTTGATCCGTTTTATCAGTGAAGCTGTCAAGCAAGATTTCATTGGGAAAAACGGCTCCACAGCCAAAAAGTGTAATCCCTTGATCTGGTAAAATCCACTCTGGACACGAGGAACAGTAACGAACAGAGCTACAGCTCTGGCAGCACAGCACCTGCCATCTCCACGTCCACGAGAAACGTGTGCGTGTGTGCGTGTGTTGGGTGCAGGAGGTGAGGCGGAGGCAGTGTCCTCTAGCCGCCTCCTCCTGTACCTATGCTTTCCGCTCCAAGACCCCAACTGCAAGATGGCCTCAAAACTCTAGATAGGGGTGACATGGACAAGCCCCATCAGGCCCCTGTCCGTCCTTTCCAAGGCCACATCCCAGGCTGGAGACGCCCGTGGGTGACGACAACCAAGTTGGCTTCCCACCAGACATGCCCCCAACCCCTACAACCCAAAGTGAAAAAGAAAGCTGCTTTCTCTCTTCCCATGTCCTGCCAGCCATCTCCGTGCTAGAAAACACTCTTTACCTCTTTGTGACTTCGTCCTCCCGTTGACCTACAGAAAAGCCAACATAAAAAATACAAACGAGCGCCTGGGTGGCTCAGTTGGTTAAGCGGCCGACTCTCGATCTCCGCTTAGGTCTTGATCTCAGGGTCTCGAGATCAAGCCCCACGTTGCGCTCTGCCCACCCCCCCAAAAAAACACAAGAGCTCTCTCCAGAGCCAGCTGCATCTCATAGCCAGCATCTAGTGGGACACAGACCTTCTGATCTCTCTGCTGCAACTGTAACTCCCTTCCCTCACTGGGACAGTGGGATTTTCAACACAGCTGTAACAGAGAAGCAATCTGAACACGGCTCCGTGCGTGCAAACATCCGCACACGGTGGACTCACAGGCTCAGAGCACTCCGAAGACCTCAGGGACGGAGCCTCTCTGGCCTCTAGATGCACCCCAACCACCTGTAAGTGGGAGGGGCACGGTATTCTTCTGGCAGAGTCAAAGCAGCTGCAATCCCCCCCACTCCCTCCATCGTTCTAAAACCGGCGGAGGTGGGGAAGATCAGACGAAAGCCCTTCCTCCCTCCTCCTCCAGAGTTAGGAGTTTCTGAGATGAGCTCACGGTGGCCAAGGGCCTGGGCACTGCTGTTCAGATCACACCCATCCAAAACTGAGGGCCACAAAAGCTATGGCAATCAAGCACGGCCTCGACACCTAAGGTACAAAGGAGCTGTTCACCACACGTTCATCTCTGCGTCAGCCCTAGAGACCCATTAGTCCTGAGCAACCAAACATACAAATGTTTAAAAAAGAAAAAAAAAAAAAACCCACAACACCAGCAGCTTAATCTCGTGCCACCACCAGCTTTTACCAACATGAGCTCACTTAGAGCTCCCAACAGCCCTGTGAGGCAGGCGATGACAATTTAACTCCAAGTCCATAAAATCTTTATTTCCTTCCCTCAAAAAACCAAAATTTAACATAGCGTTACAGGTGTCTACTTTCTTGACATTCAACCAGTCCTCCAATGAACCACGCAGAGCCCAACAAAAGCCCAGACACGCAACACCCTAGTCAGGGCCTGGGGACTCCCACCACAGACCCTGCTGACAACTGCCAGGAGCCACGAAGCCCCTCCTGGCCTTCACAGAGCCGCCACAGGCCTAGTGCGCGTGGGTCCTGGGCATCAGGGGCTCCACCCACACACACCTAGGAGCACCTATTACACGCCACCAGAAGCCCTGGAGAGCCAGCCGACCGCCCCCACGCACATCTAGGAGCACCTATTATGCACCACCAAACGCCTGTGGAGGACCAGTCATCTGCACACACACGCCTAGGAGCACCAACTACGTGCCATGGGCAACCCGGGCCCACCAGAGGCCACCACAAGAGCCAGCCATGGGCGCGCGCACACACCCAGGAACACCTACTGCGCGCCACCTGAGGCCACGGAGAGCCAGCAGGGTGGACCCCAGGCCCAAGGCTGGGGGGCCCAGGCTCAGGAAAGCCGCGCTCCCGAGTGCCCGGGGAAAGAGCTCCCATGCAGCAGGCCCCAGCCAGTGAGAGGCCCTCAGTCCAGCAGCGGTTGCGCTTCCCCGCTCGACGCTCCGGACCCGGGCGGTCCAGCCGCGGGGCAGCCACCTGGAGGGCTGTCAGAAACATAAAGGCAGACGCAGCCCGCACAGCCATCAATGCACTGCCCAGCACGGCGCGCGCTCTACGGACAGATGCCGTTCCTCCGAAACCCCGGCCGGAGGACGGAGAGCTGCGGGTGGGCGGGGGAGGCCGGCTCCCCTCCACGGTCGTCGCAAACGGCGGCTCTCCGCTGAGCGGCCCCCGACTCTGCGGCGCACAGGCCTCCGCCCCAACGGCGTTCCGGCCACCGAGCGGAAGACCGGCGCAAGCGGGCAGGCGGACTTCCGCTCCCACCCGCCAATCACAGGCACTTCCGCCTTCCTCACCCCCGCTTCCGGCGTGGAGCCCGCGCAGAAGCGGAAGAGACCGTCGAGCGCCCACGAGAGGGCCGGAAAGAGACTGAGGAGAGAAAAGAAGCGCCCCGAGGCGGCGCGGCGTCCGCTACTTACTGTAGGAGTAGCTGCTCACTTCCGAGGCGAACGGGGAGTGGGCCGACTTGGGCTGGCCTCTGGCCTTGAAGCCCACCTCCGTCTTCCTGGCTTTGGCGGCCCTTTTGTGTTTACCTTCTCTGGAGGCTTTGAGGGACAGGCTGAGGCCTTTGGCCAGCGCCTTCCTGTCCTTGCCCAGCAGGCTGTCGTAGGGCGTCAAGTACCTGACGCAGCCCCCGCTCGCTTTTGACTTCCCCCCAGAACTGTCCGAGAACTTGAAGGGCGACTTGAGCTTGTCCTGCTTCGTGAGGGACAGGGCCTTGTCCAGCTTGCTGGCCAGCTGCTCCTGGTCACTGGCCATCTTCTTCTTCTTAATCTTCAGCTGCAGAGGGAAGTCACGGGTTAAGACATCTGGTGAAACGGGACAGGGGGTTTCAGCGGACTGGCTCTGACGGAGCTGGGCTCCAGTCCCTTCTCCCTGCCCGCGGCTTCTGGCAAGCTGCTCAACCCCTCTGAGCCTCAGTTCTTGCCGCTCCATAAAGCGGGGATAATTACGGGCAGGCCTCTCGGGGTGGTCGTGAAGGTGAACCGAGATTAGGCCCACGAAGTTCTTATCACAGAGCTGTTACTGTGGGTTCAGCGATCACTAAGGCTGGCATTGCCACTGGCTGTCCCCAGTGCTCTCCGGTGCCTCCTAGGGAAGCCCTTGGAGCAAGTGGCCCTGCTGATGCGCGCCGGGGGCGGGGGGGGGGGGGGGGGGGCGGGGGGGGGGGCATGGAACCAAGACAGAAACCCCACATCCTAGCATGGTTGATCCACTTAACTCGACCACCTAAAGCAGCCCACGAAGACTGCAGCACAATTTAAATCGGCCCATCCAACTAAATGGGCCGGAGCTGCCAAGAGAATGCCTCGGGTGTGCCTCGGATGCCCGAAGCAGAAAAGAGCAATTCGAGATCTCGCAGATTAAATTCCTGGTTGCACGTCTGTTATAGTCATTTGCTGTCAAAGGGAAATGTGCAGTTTCAAAGCCATTAATGACCCTCACTTGAACGTTTTAGCTCTATTTTCTTTAATCAGGTAACATATCATACGGGGGAGAAAGTTGGGATAGGGTCATTTGAACAGCAAGAAGCATCCTTCCCAATCTGCCCAGTAAAGGATCCTGATATACAGACTGGCTTTGTTCCCTCCTCCTGGATCCAGTCTCCCTTATGTGAGTATTTCCCTCTGGTGGCCAAATCAACGGCAACAGTCCCCCCTTGCGTGGAGCTTTATGAGGAGGGATGACAAGGTACGTTAGTATTTAGAGACAAAGGCCTTAAGTGGACGATTTCAATGCTCTGCAGAAATAAGAAAAATCAAGGAGTTGGCTCTCACCCCATTACCCCTGGAGAGTTCAGAAGGAAATTACAATGGCATCAAGCCCTTGTTTCTTAGAACTACAGAATGGTGAAGCTGCTCATTACACAATTATACTGTTAAACAACAGTAATTGCATTAGTTGGTTAAGAACTTGCAGTCTCTCTTCGTGGCTTCAGCGAAGGGTCAGGGAGCACACACAGGGTTGTGGCTTTCAGTCTCTGCTCTACCTGAGGCTGTGCTACCTTGGTAAGTCTCTGACCTCCTCCTCTTGGGCCCTGATTTCCCCCTCGGTGCAGTAAGGATGACTGGAGGACAGTCCCTGTGGCACTAAGGCAATCATTTCTACAGTTTCTGTGCAGGACTAAGATCAACACACATGCAGAGGGAGCGTGAACGCTGCAATACCCTCCAGACCTTCCACCCTAAGACGGCAGCACACCTGGAAAACAGGCTTACTGACCTGACTCATGAAGTCTGATGAGGCTTCGTGCTCGTCCCAAGGCTGGTTCCTGCCCCTTGCTTTCCCCGTTCCAACGAGGGCATCGTGCTCCTCCTCCGGTCCCTTGTGTCTCTTCCTCATCCCTGCTCCAAGCTCGTACTCCTCCGACGTCAGCAGGGGCTTGCTGCTCAGCCTGAAACCCAGATGCACTGCTGGTCAGCACCCTGGCCAGGAAAGACTCAAGGGTTGGGCGTCCGCCCTCACGGCCCTGAAGGGTGGGCTCTGGATGTCGAAGCACAGACAGTGATGGCAGAGTGACGGATCTGGGGAGACGGATCCTGTGAAGCTACGGTGCTGGGATTCTATTTGTGAATGGGGCAGAATGAGAGTTTAACAGGAAAGAAGAAACGCTTCTCCAAGGCAGTATCCTCTGCTGGCCTCTTTCTCGCTCATGCTTCTTCACACATACACTCACACACGCACCTTATCAAAACGTGCCAAGAACAAGGATCAGAAATGTCAAGGTACTCTCCCAGGATGGCAGGGGGGATTAAGAGTCACTGGCTGGTCTCCTGTACCCCTGGGATTAAGACAGTCAGGATATGGTCCCAGGTTGAAGGCTTCTCTTGCCTACTTTAAGCTAAAACCCTCACAAGTAATAAGGGCAACTAATTTTTACTTGGTGCCAACTATATGCTTTGTTTCCTGTCAAGTGCTTTGTCTTTCAGCCACAAAACAATGTTCTACGTGCTGGTTTTTACACAGGGGGGTAACTGAGGCTCCAAAAAGCTAGCACCCAGCCGGAGGTCACAGTCAACACTGGATGGAGCTGGGACGCAAAAGCGGGAAAGTGCGCCCACCTACAGGGGCTGCCTGCTAGAGGCCTTGACCTCTGCTATCTTCAGGAACTGCTTCCCTACCCTCCTTTGGCTGGTTGTAGGGGACTTCTTCCAGTCTCCATCCTCTCCTCCAACAGGAACATCCAAGGAGAATAAATGCAAGTTGTAGGGGCCCTCGGGGTGGCCTTCTGACAAGACCTGTGGCCAACCCACTGCCTCTCCTATGCCTTCCGAAGCCACCCTGCAGCCCCCTCTGCTTCCTCAAGCCAAGCACCAGGCCGCCAGAGTCTGCCCTGCCCCGATGTCCCAAGCCGAGGCACACTCCAACCCCGGTCCTCTGATGGGCCTCATTCGGCTCGTGCTACTCCCGGACACCCAGGAAGACCGAAGCCTCATTCCTATCCGTGCCTAGCCTGGAGGAAGAGCTCTCATTCCAGCCACCATTCAAGAAAACCTCCAGAGGTGCCATACGTAGCTTCTGCTGCCACTCAAGGAGCGCACAGAGGGGCAGCCCCGGGTCACAGGCTCAGGTGCGCCAAGCCAACGGGTCAGGCCGGGAGGACAGGAATGACACTGTCACTCCCACAGGGAACCAAGTGACAGCACAAATCAGAGCCCGTCCCAGCGGGGCTGGAAGCTCAGCGGATCCCTTTGCAGGGAGGAGGTACGTGGAGAAGAGCGGGAATTAGTCCCTAACCATGGAAGAAGCAGGTGTGGCAGGAAGATGGGTGAAGTGCTTAGCTGATGGCACGGACACCTCTCACTGGGGTCATCTGCCCACTCAGTGCCGGGTAGGTGAGCCTGCCTGTCCATTCGCCACTCGCCTGGCTCACCCTCCTGGCCCGGGCAGTGCGCACTGTGCTCCCTGAGACCTACCAAACCAGGTGGGTCAGAGCCCGAGGGACTCGAGGTCCCCGGTGCCCAGACACAGGCCCTGCCGCGGGCCCGTGCTCCTCCCCTCCGAGCTCTGTGCCAGTTCCCGACCCACCGAGGGGCCAGCCTTACTTTCCGCTACTGTTGCGGCTCTTCCCTCTCTTGCGGGGGGGCGACAGGGCGCTCAGGGCGTGGGTCCGTTTCCTCGGCCTGCCAGGGCCTCTGCGTGCCAAGCTTCTATGGGGTTCCTCGCGCCTGTCCCTTAAAAAGAATCACACGCTTGGCTGTGAACCTGGGGGGTGGGGGGGGGGGGCGCGGAGAAGGACACACGATACACACAGATCACTCGGGTCCACACACACCTCTAATGGCCTAGCACAGTCAACCTACTGAGCGCCAGCGCCTACAAGAGCCCAGGCAGGGCACCACCTGCTGCGGCCTCGTCGCCCGGCCAGCCGGGGCCGTGGGAAATGGCTGGGGTGCACACTCACTCGGAGTCGCGGCGTCTCTGCAGCTTCACCAGCTCTCGCTGCTTCTCCTTGTACCGCCGCTGGACCTCGGCCAGCCGCATCCGGAAGTCCAGCTCCATGGCATCCATGCTTTCCAAGGAGGACTTCATGGCATACATCTGCAAGGAGAGCAGGGTGAGGATGCCGACGCCCACCAGCTCCCACCACAGACACGAGCGGCGAGGCTTGATGGCGACGGGGCCCCAGCTCGAACACCATCTCTGCCACTTACCAGCCAAGGCCGTGGGCAGGACGCAGGACAAGGACCAAAACCCAACTCTGCAGGGCTGAGTCAAGGGCAAAGTGGCCCGGGACAGCTGCTTAAGCAGTGTGGGCCATCGTGTTATGCATCACTTACAGATGGAGGCTCAAAGAGGTGAGGCGCTTGCCCAGGGCCCACAGGCAGCAAGGGGCACGGCCAGGCCCGCTCTTCCCGACCCATCAGGCTGTCGCCCATTATTACATGGATAAACTGAGACCCAGAAAGGGGAAACAGCTTGCCCAGGATTGCACAGCAAGTAGATCAGGCCCTTCCAGCTCCAAAGCCGGCCATGTCCCCAGCAAGATGGCATCTCGGGGGGACCCACCTCCATTCCCACCCCACAGGCCACAGGCAGGCAAACACAGGCCCAGGACACCTCACCCGCTCCTCCTTCTTCTGCATCCAGCTATACTTCTTGTTGGGGTTCAGCTCCCGCGGAAGCCGCAGGTTCTTGAGCGGGTCCACGAAGGGGCTGTCCAACACCTCCTTCAGCATGTGGCTGCTGGCTGCCAGCAGGCTCTCCAGCGAGGGCCGCACCGCCAGGCCCCGCTCCGCACCTGCACACAGGAGACAGCTGAGCCCATGCCTCTGCGCCTGCCCCGCCGTGCTGCCTGGGGCCAGGCCTCATGGACACAGCAGCCAACCCCGCTCAGACCCCAAACAGGGAGGAGAATGAGGCCCAGGACCAGCTCGGGGCTTGCCCAAGGCCACATGGGCCCCATGACTGGACCGCAGCCTTTCCGAGAAGCAAGAAACGGTGCTGAGTGAGAGGAAGTGAGAGCCGGGGCACACAGCATGGCCCTGTTCCAAACGTCCACTGCTGCACAAAGTCGCCGAGAGTGGCCAGGCGCCGGCGGAGGTACTTTCTAGAGTGGGCCTCTTTCTGCTTTTCTGCCCTTTAAATTTGCCATGAAGAATATGCATGGTTTTCATTTTCAGAAAAAAAGGAGCCCGGATTAAGTTTCATAAACTGTAGAAGTAATACAAGAACCCAAAAAATACAAACCAGGCAGAAAAGTGTGAAGAGATGAAAACCTTCCCCTCCCCAGCAGAGCTGCCCCGGCCCCCGGAGGGGCCACGGCTGACATTCTGCAAACATTCGCCCGTGACGTCTGTGGGTGTCCTTTAGAAATAGGGAAACGGCACCAATCCACACACACGGAATCACACTTCACCTCTTTTCACAGTCCCGCATAACGAAGCTCTACCATATGTTATTAGCTTGGACCTTATAAAAACTGCCATTTCTGCAGGTCAAAAACACCAGAATATTAGCAATTTTATGTGGCTAACCCCAGTAACAGCTGCCTAGAATTCTCTTGCAGTGCTGAGTTTTAATTTATCGAAATAATCCTCTACTAACGACATTTTGGTCATTTCTACACTTTTTTTTTTTTTTTTGGTTAGTGGGTGGACAGGCACACAGGACACACGTGTTTTAGGAGAATTCCTACGTGTGTGATTAACGTGATCAAGGTATGTACATTTCTCTCTCTGATAAATATTCCAGCCACCCTTCCGAAAGGGCGCACCAACTGAGAATCTCAGCAGTGGCTCATGGGGGAGAGCCCACCTCCTCTCCAGTCTCTCCCAAAGTAAAAGGAGTTTTGATTTTTTTTTCTTTAATTGGTGTTTTTCCTGGTGATCTAACATGCGATCGGTTTTTGTGAATGTACCTGACGTACTGGTTTTTCACATGCACCTGAGGAGAAAAGTATGTTCTTTACCACCGACCGTGCAGTTCCACAACATCAACGTCAGTGATTATCTTGCACAGATCAGGGCTTCCCGACCTTGGCGCCTTCCACAGTGCGGTCAGCTCATCCTCTGCCACAGGGGCAGCTGTCCTGGGCATGCGCTGGAGGAGGGGTGTAGTGGCATCTCCTACCTTTACCCACTAGATGTCAGCAGTACTCCCCCAAGCAGTGACAAACCAGCCGTGTCACTGCCGACTGAGAGCCACGGGTTTTGCTCTTGCATATCCTTACAGAAACTGAGGCTGCAAAGCGGGGAACCCCATCAGCTCCCAAGGGGCTGGTATGAGACTGAATGAAGCACGTGGCCCACCCCAAGGTGAGGCGGTGTTTGTGACGGGAGCCCTGGCTAACTAATACACCAGCCTGTGGCCGTACCAACACGGAGGTGACCCGTGGGGAAGCTCTCAGCGCGACCTGGGGCCTTTTGCAGAGGACTGATGCTCAGCATCCCATCAGCAGCTGCTGGGAAGAGAAGAGGGCCACCAGGACCTCCCTCACCCAGGCAGCGCACACACCCCTACTAGACACCAGCACTTCCCAAGTGCACTTGCTAGCCCAGGGTCACAGATCCAGCCCTGGGCCACACCTCCACTGCAGAAACCAGCTGCCGGTCACAAAACCTACCCCCCACCCCACCCCACCCCACTCCGCTGCTTCCTGGAAAGTCTGCTCTTCAGCGGCTCAGGCCAGGAACCCCGGAGTCACTCTTACACCCACAGAAAAGTCTGGCAAAGCCCACTGGCTGCACCGTAACTTCCACTCAGAATCCTCTCGCTCCTCACCTCCGCCTGCCCCCCCACTGCCCCGCCAGGGCCTGCAGCGTCCTCCTGGGTCTCCCTGCATCCACCCTTGCCCCTGCGCCAGTTGTCCACACAGCCCCCAAAATGACCCTATTTAAGTCTGATCCTATCACTGCAACTCCAAATCCTCTTCCAGGAGTGCCCAGGGACCCGCCCCTCCCCATCCCGCCAACCTCCTCGCGGCCACCGCTCTCCTCTTTCCACTCTGCTCTACCCCCAGCCTCCTTTCTCTTGTTCCGACGTGCCACACACAGTGCCACACGCACTGTTCACCTCAAGGCCTTTGCACCTGCTGTTCCGTCAGCCTGGAATGCTTTCCCCAGAAGAGTTCCTCCCTGGCCCTCCTCGGGTCACTTTATCAAGAAGGCCTTCCCTGGCCGCCTCATCTCCACCCTGACCCCTTCCCACTGTCCCTACCTACTACTGTCTGTCACCACCTGACAGTGCCAAGGGCTGCACGTGGATGGCCGTGTCCAAAAACAGCACCGGGCACACAGGTAAACGAGGGCAAGTAGGAGCCCCGAACCGAAAATGAGGCAGGGGTGTGAAAAGGAGCAAGGGTGGGCAGCAGTCCCCAAACCAGGGAACCCAGCCTTAGCCCCCCCTTCCCAGATGCGGCTGGCCCTCTGCGGCCCCCACTGAAAACCCAGAACTCGAGAGGATTTCATTTTCTTCTGAAAAATAATTTTTTGTACAAAACTATTTAAATGAGAGAAAAGAAGTCATGAACTTTAGAATAACAAGAACCAAACAAGAGACCCCTGTGGGGGAGCGGGCAGCACCTGTCCAAGCTTCGGTGGGGGGGGGGGGGAGGGCCCACATGACCGAGGCAATGAACAAGCCTTGAAAATGTGGCCTTGGTTCTGATCTAGCAATTCCACCCCTGGGAATATACCCCCAGGAAAATCAGAGGTGCGGCCAAGGATTTTTCTTCAGGCATAATCGTATTATTTACAAGAGCAGAACAAAGCCAAAAGGCAGTGCCTGACGATCTAGGATGAGGTCGCTGAAGGCTGGGGCCTCCACTAGCTGGAAAACTCGACTGTCCCTAAAAAACTTGGGAAGTCACACAGCTTTGAAAAATATTTCATGAAGAATATGCTAAGTGAAAAGGGCAGCTCACAGAACATTGTTTACCAAACGATCTTAATTTTAGAAGTGTATGTGTGTAGAAAAAGTTCTAGAAAAAAATGCACCAAAACACTGGCAACACTATTATTACCGCCCTGACAGCTGTCGCCGGGGCCCCTCCCTCCTTCGTGCCAGTTCTGGGCCGAGCGTGGGGTGGTGAGGCTCGCCTGGCCCACAGCCCCTTCTGCACACATTTCTTGGAACACCCTGAGTTGTTTCTGTGTTGAACACCAGTGGGTTTGTGCCCAGCCCAGAATTCGCTACCCTTCTGCTTGAAAGCACCCGTTTCCTTCTGAGGGCTACCCCTCCCTGCCCCCCCCCAAGAGGGGACAGCCCCACGAGGGGTGGTGAACGATCAGCCTGTTCCTTGCCACCTCCCTGGCCGCACAGTTTGCTTCTGCAGAAAGCATGAACCCCAGGGAGCCAATGAAAATGAATCAAAGTATGTTTGCCAGAGCTACCAGGAAAGAGGTGGCCTCTTTTGAGAGTCGGCTGAACTGGGCAGGCCTGTGGGCCTGCGAGGAAGTGCTGGTGACCCCCATGAGGGCAGTGGGCCTGCCGTGAATGAGGCCAACAGAGAGGAAAGTGGAGCAGGTGGAGAGAGAGATGGGGAAGGGGGTACAAACGAAACTCCTGATGACTTGAAACGCCCAGATCCAGCCGTACCTGAAACTTACTACCTAATGACCACCAACCGTACTTAGGTTCCAAGAGCCAATCAATTTCCCACACCTTTTTCTAAGCCAGTTCAAAGGAGAGGTCCTGTCTCCTGCAACCCAAAGAATGGTGCCAATACAAAACCCAGCACTGACAGAACAAGGAGAAACATCACCACGAAGACACCCACAGACCGGCTGCACAGCAACATGAATGTGCTCAGAACACTACTAAACTGTTACCAGTTGAAACGGTAAATTTCATGTGTATTCTACCTCAACTTTAAAAAAAAAAAAAAAAAGGACACGAATAAACCATATCCTGGGGATTTTCAAATCAAAATTTTCAAATTTAAATTCTAATGAAAACAACACAGAAAATGCCACAGAAACCAAGCACCCCTCGTGGCTCACCTCCCACCTCCTGGCTCCTCTTCTCCAGCTCCAGCTCGGCGATCTCGCTCAGCAGGGTGATGCCGTGCAAGAAGCTCTGCTCCAGGACCAGGCTCTGCGCCGCCTCCAGCTTCTCCAGGGCCTGGGCTCCGGTGCCCGGGGATGGCAGAGGCCTGGCCTGGGGCAGCTCCGCAGCCGCTGCCAGGGCGTTCATGCCAGCCAACGGGTCCTCCAGGCCAGGCAGAAACTGGTCAGAGCCTTCCTCCTCCAGGAAGCAGGTGCTGCTGGGCACAGGTGCGGCCTCCCGGGCCTCCAGACTCAGGCACTCTTCCTCCCTGGCAGCCACATCACATTCTGCCAACTCCAGGCCGGGCCGGGGCTCGCTCGGGGCCGCCTGGGCTAGGCCTTCCTCGGGCACCGCCTCCGCCATGGGCACGGCCATGGGCATATCGACGGGCACCTCCACGGGCTCCTCCTTGGCCTCGACCAGCGTCTCTGGCGTCAGCCGCGCCCCCAGGTCCGGGGCGGCTGTGCACGGTTCTGTCCGGCCCGGCGAATCGACCCGCGCTTCGGGCCCCTCTGCGAAGTCCGGGCCCCCGGGGGGCTCCACGGCCCCCTGCCCGCCAGCGCTCAGCACCTGGGCCTCCAGCAGACCGCCTCCACAGCCAGCCACGGGGCTTGGGGCTGCCAGGGCCTCCTCAGGGGGCAGTGTCAGAGGCGACTCCAAGGAGGGCAGCTCGGCGGGCCCTTCGTCCATGTCCTCCACCTCGGCCTTCACCTCCCGTTCTGCCAGTGGCTCCTGCTCTGGGCCCTCTCGCAGAGGCTCCGGGATCTTGGAGGGGGACAAACGGATGGGCTTGTCTTCAGGCGACAGCGCCAGGCGCTCGGGCCCGTCGGCCGGCAGTGGCACATCGGGGGCCAGGCCGTCGGCGTCGGCGGCCGCTGTGGGTTGCAGCAGGAACGGGTAGGGCCTCCCGTAGTGCGGCGGCAGGGCTTGAAACGGGTACCTGGGTGGGATATCTGCCAAGGACATGGAGAGTCAGCAGGGGCCCCTTCACCTGTCACGTCTGACATCCCCCACGGCCCCATCCACACCCACGCACCCACCAGCCAAGATGGAGGCCCATAGCCACCCTCTCGTCCCGGCCAGCCTACAGAGCTGCGATCTCTTCTAGGCGGCATCTGAGGACCCCTGGGGCCTTTCGGCATCTCCCGGCGACAGACACCATCCTGGCCCCGAGGGGCTTCAGGTCTCAAAGGCAGAAACCATAACCAGCTTGCTTTCTTCCTCTAGCCCCCGACCCCGCAGCACCCAGCACGAGGCTGGTCCAAAAGCAAATGCTCAGTAGACCACCAATGGTCTTCACCCAGCCAGGGCATCTCTGGTCCTCCATTCCCACCCCATCGCATTAAAGCAGAGGTGGGGCGTCCAAGTTGTTCAAGAAGTAAGAGTAATGCGGTGCTGCCCTCCCCCACACTTTCCTAAACTCCCACCCTCAGAGCGTGATCTTCCAAGAGCAGGATGGTGTGCAGGCGGATCTCCGCAGTGCTCCCAGTGCTCCACAGGAACCTGCTGACCAGGGGGAGATGGGTGCACGCAACCACCCCCGGGACCAGACACATGCTCAGTGCCGGACATGAGCATGGCATCAAATCTCCCCAGGAAGGGGCAGCCACTTGCCCCAAGATCACATAGCATTCTGGTGGCAGAATCTGAATTTGAACTCACATCCTCCCAAGCACGCTCTCAAACTCTTAACAGCCACCAGGGAGGAGGGACACCATTAAGGCCACCTGCTGCACGTCCCACTGACACAGGCCGGGGTGGGTACTCAAAATGGGGGAGTCCCGTGCTACCGTTATCGCTGTGACAACTCAGCACCTCCCGTGAGCCAGGCATGTGCTTTACGGTTCTTACTGTGCTTAACCCTCAGAACGAGTCCTTTGGAAATAGTTTTTGTTTTTTTTTCTCTAAGTAGCTCCCACGCCCAGCATGGAGCCTAACATGGGGCTTGAACTCATGACTCTGAGATCAAGGGTCAGACGCTTAACAGCCTGAGCCACCTGGGCGCGGGAGGTTCTAATGTAATGCCCATTTCCCTGACTGTGCCCCTGAGGTAGGGCCCGAGAGAGGCCGTGGCTGACCCACATGCCCCTGCGTTCATTCCAGAGCCTGGTGGCAGGCCCAGTGCACGGCAGGTACCCAGCAGAGACAGAGGAAGGAAGGAAGGGCCGGACAAATGGAGGGTCAATGCACCGGCGGGGGGAAGCTCTGCCAGAGCCAGAGCCAACTCCAGTCTGGGCAACACACAGCCTCCAGGGGTCTGAGCTGCACTCCTACCCGAGAACAAGGCCTGGAAGGGGCTGGGGGCTTCCTTCTCCAACTCCAAGTCCTTCTTCTCCACGACGTTCTCGGGTGCCTCCTCCTTGCGGGTGATGCCAGCAGTGGGTGGTGGGGAGGCGGGCGGCGGGCTGCTGGGGTGGGAGCTGGGCGTGGCAGGGTAGGCGTACGTGGGCGCCTTGGACACATCCTCCAGTTTCTGGATGACCTTGGCCTTCAGGGCAGCCACAGGGGAAGCGCGGGGAGATGGCGGTGGGCTCATGGCCTTGCCGTAGGTGCCCGTGGGGCCGGCGGCGAGGCCGGGGGGCTTCCGAGGCAGCAGCCCAGGGCCCGCGGCAGCCAGGCCAGCCTTGCCTGCAGCCTCCAGGCTCCGCTTGCTCACCTTCTCCTCCATCTCCACCCGATGTTCCTGGGCCTTCAGCCGCTCCTGCTGGGGAGGGGGCCGCCAGGCAGGGTCAACACAGCAGGAACCATCACCCAGCACCTGCCCTGCCCCAGGGTCCCCTCGAGTGGGGTCCAGGGTGCAGGCTGCCCACCCTCCCACTTGCTACAGACATTCCGTCACGACCCGCGTGTAACAAGCCCAGCATTCCTTGTGGAACCCCAGATGGGGCTACGGGGGGGGGGGGGGCGTTCTGCAGTCCAGACCCTGGCCCTGCTGGGAGCCTTGCAGTCAGGACAAGGAAGGCAAGGCGGAGGCATGAGGCTCCTGATGATGAAGGAGCTGCCCCACTCCGCACGCTTTGATGGCATCAGAATAGCTACCTTCGGCGGAGAACTCACTACCTACTGAGTGCTCTCCTGCCTTATCACCTTTGGGTCTCAAAATGCCTGTTGGGGGGGGGGCCTTCCTACGTTTGATGCTGTTTGAGGCAACGGGAGGGGGCTGCTTGAGGACAGCCAGCGCTCATGGGGGAGGTGGAGGGGGGGCCAGGGAGCCAGGCCGTCAACAGAGAAAACACACTGGGAAGAAATGCTCCCAGCACCAGCCTGATTATTAAATTTCTCCTGATTATTAAATCTCACTGAACAATCCTGATGACGCAGGATTACTAGCATCTCCACTTGCCAAAGGAGGAAACCGAAGCTCAGAGACGTGAAGTCACATACCCGAGGGCACAGAGCCAGGTATGCCAGAGCTGATGTTCAAACCCCGGGCCCTGCTTGCTGCCTGGGCCACCTCGGCCGACTCCTCTGGAGTGGCCACTGCACAAAGGAAAAGGGACAAAGCCAAGCAGAGGACAGATGTCCCGGAATGCCTGCAAGGAGGCAGGAGGGCCACGGGGTTTCAGGAGTCCACCCACACAGGGAACCCCTCGTGTCTCCCATCTTACGGGATCAGTCCACGTGGCGGTCAGAGGCCAGCCCCAGGCTGAGAAGGGAGCCGGCACCGCGGAGTGGGCAGCCCGGCCAGCAGGTCCGAGGAGGAGGTCAGGCTGGGCTCAGGAAACAGCCAGAGCCCTAGCATCTCTTCAGCGTCCTATGCAAACTTCCCCAGTCCAGCAGGCGGCCTCTCCTGCCTCAGTTTCCCCGCCGTTCCCCGCACCCTGCCCCTGCCAGCCTCCATCCGCCTCTGGGCCTTGCTCACATTGTTCCCTCTGCCCGAAGGGCTTGTCCATGGTCCACTGTTTCGGGCCTGTGGGCAGATGCTCCCCCCTCCAGGTGGCCCTCCCTGACCACCAGCCCCTGCCATCTTTTCTCCCTCACAGTTCATAACCGCTGAGTTTCTGCCTCTCCATCCCGGGGGGGCTGCGGCAGGTCCCCCTGTGGCCACCCCCTCCCCCACTCACCACAAGCTGGGCGCTCCTCTGCAGCTCCAGGGCCTGGGCCGCCTGCTGCTGCAGGTACAGGAGCTCCTGCTGCCGTAGGAAGCGCTGCTGGGAGAAGAGCTGCAGCTGCTGGGCGTGGTGCAGGGGGCCGCGGCCCGGCGGGTACAGGGCGGCCCAGAGTGGGGGTGCCGTGGCCCGCTCCATCAGCTCCGCTAGGGGCAGGACGCACAGTGAGGCTGCACCCGCCGCCCAGCGCCCCCGTCGGCCCACTCTAGAGGCGGGGCAGGGCTGGCCCGGGCCTCCCTCTTGCACCCACCTCCCGGGCCCAGGGGACAAAGGCCCCTGTCCACACCCCAGGTGGGACGTCCCAGGAGGACCCTTACAGCGGGAGCGTGCCAACACGGGGACTCCAAGCCCTTCCTCCCCCCACACCCAGTGGTCTGCCAAGTGGACTCCTGAGGGATGGGAGGCACCAGGGTGGGGGGGGCCCAGGCCCCAGGAAAGCCTGCACTGGTTCTGGGTAGGAGCTCAAAAAACAAGGATCCTGATGGCTTTATGACACGGGGAAACCACAGACATCAGAACAGCCTTGAAGCCCCGGTCTGCCTCCTAACCCCCTTCTTCTGGGTCGACAGCCCTCCCCAAGAAGGCCCCTGGCATCTGGGTCAGTCTCTCCAGGTGAGGCTACCACGGCCACTGCCCCCACCCAAAGGCCACCACTTACCAAAGTGAGGCAGGTGATCGCTGGGAATGACCACCAGCTGCCCCGACTGGGGGTCCCTCACGAACTGGTAGGCCGACGGCAGGGAGCCCCCCAGGCCAGGCGGGAAGGCAGGGGCCATGCCCTGGTGCAGAGGTGGTGGGCCCAAGCCTAGGAGAGACCCAGGCCCGCGTCAATGCCAGGGGCCAGGGGCCCAGGCCCACCCCTTTCCGTCCGCTCCCCAGACCCCCACTTCCTGAGGCCTCCATGTAGGAAGCTGAGGGGTGACAGGCTGCAAGCATGTCCACAGCCACCCACCCCTGGGCACCACCTCCAAATGGGCTCAGCGGAGGAACCCCCGCAAGGAGGGTGTCATAGTAACCGCCCTCTTCAGACACACAAGGGCGCTGAGGTGTGGGGAGAGGAAGCGCGAGGCCCAGGCCCTAGCCAAAGGAAGACAGCAGCCAGCTCTGGGCGTGGGTCCCACAGTCCTACCCCGGCACCAGCCACCAGCCCCGAGCTCCGGGCAAGAAACACGTCAGGCCCACTCTATCCTCAACCACCAGATAAGGGTGAGGTCGCCCACCCCCCACACTTACCATAGGGGTGTCCAGTGAGCCACATGGACGTGCTGCCCGAGCGGGGCAGCCAGGGGTGAGTGGCCAGGTGTGCTGCAGGGTCGGCGGACCAGCGCCCGGAGCCTGCCAGTGATGGGCCACCAGTCACCATGAGGTTGGGGTTCAGGCCGTTAGCAGCGCAGCTGGTGGGGTGCAAGCGGGCCAGGTCAGCCAGCTCCTTACTTTCTCTGGAAGGGAAACAGGCATTGGCAACAGCCCTGTGGGCCGGGGGGGCGGGAGGGGGAATGTGGGAGAGAAGGGGTGTCAGCCCGAATACCCAGCAGACACCCAGCATAAAGAGGAACAAGCTCTGGCTCAGAAAAAAAGGGCCCCGAGGGCGTCCCGCAGGAGGGGAGACCCACACTCGCTGGAGAGGGGCTGTGGGGCCATCTGGCCTAGGGTCAGGGTCATGGACCAGGGCGGCTCCCGCTCTCGGGACAAGACGCCAAGCGCCCACGTATGGTCACCCCGCCCCGACCCCGGGCGGCCTCCCCAGCCCTCACCTGAGCAGCTTCTCCTGGTCCCGGTCCAGCCGCGCCCCCAACAGCCGCTCCTCCCGCTGCCTGGTTCTCTCGTCCCCACAGTCACCATCGGCTCGGCCGTGCCCTGAGGGGGGCGGGCAGGCGGTGAGCCCCCAGCCCAGGGCCGCAGCTAGCCCCCCCCCCCCCGCCACCTGGCCAGACGTCCTCGGCACCAGGCGCCCCCACCCCGGCCCCGGCCCGCAGAGGGCCTCTCTGTAACTTGCACGGGGAGCCCCCGCCAGCACAGCAAGCCAAACGCTGGGGGCAGGGTGGGTAGGATGGAGGGGAAGCCCCCCAGCCACAAGAGCGGCACAGCCAGACCCAGGTCCCAGGGAAATCAGCCGCCACCCTAAAGCGCCACTGGGGTCCCATGACGGTCCTGGCTGCTGCAGACATGCGGCTCATCTCTCTAAAATCAACACGGGAAAATAAAACCAGAGAAAACACGATCCACGTGGAGGTGAGTGCAAAACGTGGGAGCTGCCACTGGGGCTCCCCCGTCCCTGCCCTCGTGCCCAGCATGCACCACCCACCCAGGCTGGGACCGCTGCACCTCCCACGAGCTGCCCAGCCCCCCCGAGACCCCTCAGAGCACAGGAGGCGTGGGTCCCCGAGCCCAGCCTGGCACTCAGTCAGTGAACTAAAGGGGGGTGGGGGGGGCAGGAGCCCCTGGAGCTCACCCACCAACTGCTCTGTCTCCCCTCACCCTGCCACCGTCCTGCAGCTCCTGCCCCAGCCCCTCTTCCTCAGTGAGCCAGAACTCGGGACACGGCCAGGCTGGGGCACGGGAGGCAGCAGTGGCCGGAGGCAGCAGTGGCCGGAGGCAGAGGCCACACAGAAAGCACCTGAGGCTCTTCTCAAAAGAGAAACGCACTGGGGCTGGGGCTCTCACCCGCATCTTGGGAGACGCGGCGGCACTGGGAGGCGTGCTCGGGAAGGAGGCCACTCCCAGCCCCCCACGCCCCCCCGCACACAGGTGTGACCACTCTGCAGGAGGCAAGGGGTCCAGCAGCGGCCCCACACTCGTGGCCCTCGTGGGCAAGGACCCCACTTGGAATGCTGCCATCGGGCATCTCCACTTCATTTCTCCCCTCTGTACCCCCAAAACCAGGAGCTAGCAAAGAACAGAGCCGCCAGAAGAGGTTCAAGGGTCTAAGGGCTTCTCCCTGTCCTTCCAGGGAGCCTGGAGCTCCGTTCCCTTGGAGCCTGCCAGCCCCAAGACAAAAGGGCAGGAGCCCCGAGAGAGGGCACGGCGGCGACTGAAGCCCACGTGCCCATGGGCCAAGTCCACAGGGGGACAGCCAGCAGCCTAGCACTGGGGCGAGGGCACGTCCCAGAGGCGGCTGGACACATGGGGACAGCGAAAGCACCGGGAGGACGGCCCGAAGTTCCAGGGGTGGGCCAGGACGAGGGCAAGCGCGGGGAGCATTCAGCGGAGCCATGCCAACAACGGGGGCAATCCAGCGGCCAGGCAGGAGTGAGGGCGGGCAAGAGAGCGCATGGCTTCACAGCCTGCCCCCGTGGGACACCAAGGTGCATCCCTGGCCACCCACTAAATCACTCATGCGGGCCGCGCTCGGCCAAGGCACTGAGCAGACGTCGTGTGCGCCAGCTCCAAGTCTCTGCAAGCCCTCCCGGCCTGTGGCAGGCAGGGGAGAGGCCCTCGGTGACAGAGCAATGTCACGGCCAGGTTGGGGTGAGAGCCAGCCAGCGTGCCCCTGGCCTCCAGTGTCAATGTGGTTCCTATATCCAAAGGGACCCTGAGCCCCCCTGGCCACTTCACGAAGGGACTGGAAGGGGCCCTGTTCAGGGATCCCCCGGGGTAGTGAGGTCCAGAAGGGCAGCCCGGGCTTCAGGCAGGGCCAAAGTGGGGAGAGCCACCGGAGTCCCTGTGGCTGGGCTGGGAAATCAGCATGTGTGCCCCAGCTTCCTTCTCCCAAAGGAGATGGCCTCGCACTCCCTGGGCCACCCTGGATTCAGGGACAGGGTTTGGCACTAATTCCTGGAGTCCCCGAAAGGGACAAGTGCCCACAGAGTAGCCTGGCTCCAAGTCCCTTGTCCTCTGGCCCGATGCCTCTCCATTGCCATAGCTGTCACCAACCACTCAGGGCTTCCGTGGCTTCCCGTCCCAGGCCCTATCTTCCACCACAAACCTGGCTGCCTCTCCCGACAAAGCTTAAGCTTAAGTTTAAGCTTAAGCTTAAACGCCCCCTTCTCCAGGAAGCCCTCCCTGACCACCTCTCCTACGTCAAGCTCCCTTATCTGTCTCCCTCCCAGCACTGACCACAACGTGCTTACTATCCTGCTTGCTGGTTGTTCACCATCTGCCTCCTCCATGAGCCTATGTACCCAAAGGGCCCATCACTCCTCCATGCTGAGTTCCAGGCTGGTGGGAGATCAGCTCCTCCATGAGGCAGGCATTGTGGGGCAGGTCCCAGAGACACAAGACCTCACCCCAGCCCTTCTGTGCCAGGCAGGACCCTAGATCTTCTCCATGCATTCACTCGGGGGTCATCAACCCAGGAGGTGGGTCCCAGCCCTCATTCCACTCTAGATGAGGAAACTGAGGCACAGGAAGGCAAAGCATGCTGCCCAGGGCCCACCACTGCCTGACAAGCAGGCTTTCCTGGCTGGGATCGGCGTCCGAGTGTCTTCCTGACCGCTGAGGCTCCTGCGCCTCGCACACAGCGGCCACGTGACTGGTGCTCGGGAAATGGGGGCACAGCTGTCGTCACCTATCTACAGCCCTGCCCCCGGGGGCCCAGAGCCACGCGGCCACAGCCTCTCCAATTCAGGCTGAGGCCGGGACTGAGGCCTGGTTCCCGCGGCCTCCGTGAGCATTCCGGCAGATGTGGCTGCCACCAGCTCAGGCTGCCTGAGCACGCTCTAGGATCCGGGGCCATCACTGCTGCTTACACCTGCACGACCCCAGCTCTGCCGGGGGCGACACAGGCGTACCCCCACCGCCCCCCGATGCCTCCACCACAGAGGTGACGCCAACAGGCAAGAGGAAGAGGTAGGAGCCACAGGCCTGGGCCGAGGGTTCAAACTCAGCCTGCCTCTTCTAGCCCAGGGACCCTGGGCCAGTCACTTCCCCCCCGCAGGGCCCACTCCCGCCACGGGGGACGCTGCGAGAGCCACAGATCCTCCCGCGCGGGGGCTGCTGGGGGCCTGGGCCAGCTCCCCCTAACAACCGGGTTTGCCCTTGGCCGCCCGCTGAAGGACAGCAGCTGTGCTGGGCTTCCGGGCACACGCCACCGGTCAGTGGGGCTCACGGCTGCAGGTCATGCCTGTCCTTGGTCCATTTCTGGGCCCATGTGGGCCCCGGGGGCATTTCTCCGAAAGGATCTAGGACTCACGGACACTGTCAGCAGCTCTCAGACCCCAACACGCTGACCGCGAGCAAAGCCAAGGCAGGCCTGTTTATGAAGCCCCCTACTATGTGCCCAGCAGCCGCATGGTCAGTGTGGACAACAGGGCCCGGAAGGCTCAGGCCTCCTGTTTAAGGTCCCACAGCTGATGAGGCAAAGACCGGATTTGAATCCACTGACCAGCAGAAGGCTCTCCCCGGAAGTTCAAGGAGACAGGCAAGATGGGAAGAGACCAGGAGACGCAGGCTGACGACCAGCCCCTCGGCCAGGGGGTGCCCCCAACTCCTGCCCTCCCCCGAGGGTGCCAGTATTGGGAAAAACCACTACTTCTAACGGGAACTGGGTTAAGGAAAAGAACCCAGGTGCCTACTTTTCAATGGTTGACAGTGACAGACCAATGCCTGAATGTCTCATCCCAAACCCGTCAGGTCCTCCCTCCCTCCCCACATTCTGTCACACACATACACTGTCACACACACACACACAGTCACACACACTGTCACTCTGAGTCACTCAGTCACACAGTGTCACGGTCACACACACCATCGCTTTCGTATATACTATTGGACACACCGTCACATTGTCACCGTCTCACAGTGTCACTCTGAGTCACTCGGTCACAAACACCATCACTTTTGTACATACTATCGGACACACTGTCACACTGTCACCATCTCACAGTGTCACTGAGTCACTCAGTCACACACTGTCATGGTCACACACACCATCACTTTTGCACATACTATCGGACACACTGTCACATTGTCACCATCACACAGGGTCACTCTCACACACATTCTCTCACACACAGTCACACAGTCAGGGTCACACACATTCATAATCAGTCACACATACTGCCACATGTAACGTCACACAGTCTCTCACACTGCTACAGTCACACACGGGCACACTGTCGCTGCCAGTCACACGCACTATCATAGTCACACAGGATCACTCACACACATTCTCTCACACACACCTCTGTCTCACGCGCAGTTCTCTCTCACACTCGGTCACACACTGTCACGGTCAGTCACTCACCATCACACACAGGCACACACATTCTCTCACACACACGCTGTCACACATACTGTCACATATAGCATCACACACATTCTCTCACACTCCAGTCACACCTATTGTGTCATACACACCACCTCACACGGTCACACTGTCACACACATTCTCTCACACAGTCAACTGCTCCATGTCACACATACCCTGTCACACTGTCACAGTCACACACACACCATCACGCATGCTCACACGGTCTCACACACATTCACATGCACGCTCTCATACGCCTGCTCTCACACACATACATTTTCTCTCACACATACTCAAACACACATTCTCTCTCTCACAGGACCGCGTGGACACGGGCAGGTACCCTGTGGACTGTGAGCCCCTAACAGGGGTGAGACACCATGTCACACGAGCACTCCTTCAGGGAAAGGGCCCAGAGAGATCTCTGGCCTCCCAGAGGGGTGCCCGGGTGCAAACCTCTATCCTAGCAGAAGGGCTTGTCCACCAACGAGCCAGCCACGTCTAACCAAGGGCTGTCATCCACTCCTTCAATGCCAGAATGAGGCAGTGCCTCGGGCCTGCCCCCCCTGGGTCAGAGGACGGGCTTCCCTGGTCAGGCTCCACAAAGAACCATGGACTCAGTCATTCAACAAACATCCGTGAAGTGTCACTCACTCTAGGCCGGATGAAGATCCTCTGCAGCTACAGTGTGCATGCAAATGTGTGGGGCAAGGGCCAGCAGGAGTCCCAGGGCAGCCCTGTGCCTTACTGGGCTCACCCAGGAGAGCAGGGCTAAGACAGTGGGTCTAGGAGGCTGGGACAGGGCAGTGGCCACCCACCATGGAACGAGGCTAAAGCCCAGCAGTCAGCACAGGTGGGCACAGCGAGGCCAGACCAAGAAAGGGATGCGGTCCCAAGAGACATTCACCCGAGATGCCTACGCAGCCTCCGGGAGTAAAGTCTGGGAGGTGCAGGGAAGGGGGCCACGTGGCTGCCAGAGACAGGGGCCCAGGACGTGGGTGAAGCCTAAGCTTGCAACCGGCTGAGTATGGGAAGCTGGCCAGACACTGGAAACAGAGGCACAGGGAAGAAGAAATCCAGGCTGACTGTTGCGAAGTCACAAGAGCAAGGACAGTGGGAAGCAGCCTTCCTGGGCCATTACCCCAGTCTCCCAACCCCACACCACAACACACTGAACACCATCCAGGTGGGGGCTACAGCCCAGTGCCCACCCAACCCGTAGGAAGGGTCCTTGGCTCAACAACGGGCAGACCAAGTCCACAGTTCCAACAAAAATGCCACAAATATCAACCCTCCAAAATCCCACTCCAACAGCATGTATGCAAGGGACAAAAAGAAACACAACCAACCCCATTCTGGAAAAATATTCAACTTCACCAATACCCTAAAGAAATACACCATTCTTCCCCACCGAAATTAGCAATCGTCTTTTTCAGGCACTAAGGTACTGGACACGTCAAGACCCATGAGAACACAGGGACCCAGTTTCTAGCCATCACACTTGGTCACTCATTCGCTCATTTACCAAAACACCTACTAAGCGCCAGGTCCCACACTAGGTATAGGGAACAATGAACTAGGTAAGGCAGTTACTCCCTCCAAGAATGAGGACTGAACACTTAGAGCCAGCTTGTTCCTAGGAACCTATTCTTAGAAAACGACCCAAAATATCAGGAAGGTGAAACGCACAAAAATACTCAACGCGACGTTCTAAACACAAAAACATCAGAGAAGGGGAAAAAATGCCCATGAGAGGAATGCTTAGCTGAACTATGGTGTGTGCTCTGGGCAGAACAGTAGAGGCCGTGAAAAAATTATATAAAGATTTCACAACGGGGAGAGGGAGAAAACCCACACTGTGAGCGTGAAGAACGCAGGGACCAGCACAGGGCGTGCTCTAGGAACCCTGCAGGTACAAGCTCATCACAAAGGAAAATGAATCCAGGGAAAGAGCTGAAAGTGTTCAGGAGGTTGGGAAAAGAGAATAATCCTTTCCTTCTTCTTCCCTTCCTGCATTTTACACATTTTCCTGTGCGCATAATGGAAAAAGCAATAAACTTTTAAACAGTAGCCACAGCCCACAAGTGAATGAAGGACAAAGCACATGTGGACAGGAGTTGGGAAGCGAGGGCGGGGCGTGGAGGTGAGAGGTGGGACCCAAGACCCACCTTTGACGTTGCTCAGCGACAGGGAGCGCTCCTGGTCTGCCAGTCCAGGCCCCAGCCGGCCACTGCCGCCACTGTCCTTCTGCCGGGCCACGGCCACCGCAATGCCCACGGGCGGGTGCCGCACCTCTGCCTCTCCCTGGGCACCAGAGCCCTCGCGCCCGAAAGCCTTGGCGCTCTCGGGCCTCTCCGGGTCCCGCTTCAGCTGCCGGCCTCCACCGGCCGCAGGGCCCCCGGGGTGTGGCAGGCGGGCCTGGGCGCGCGGGGCGCCCGCGGTGGTGGGGGCAGGCTCCGGTTTCATGGTGCCCAGGCCTCCAAAAGGGCTCTTCTTGCCGCAGCCGCCAGGGCGCACGGCCACTGCCTCGCGGGTGAAGCTGCCGCTGTACTTGATGAGGCTCTGCATGGCCGAGGCCTCCCCCGGCCCGTGGGCCGCGGCGTGCACTTCGGCGCCCGGCCTGGAGCAGGCGGCCGTGGCGCGGGGCAGCGCGCCCCCGGGGTCCAGGTAGGCCTTCTTGGAGGCGGCCGCCTCCTCCTCGACGCGGCTGGCGTGGTGGTGCTGCGCGGCCAGCACGGCCATCTGCGTGGTGGCGAAGTTGCCCAGCTCGAAAGGCTTCCACTTGGGCTCAGGGCCGGCGGGCGGGGGTGGCCGCGCGGGCTCCAGGCCGAAGAGCTTGGCGGCCTGCTGGGGGGCGGCGGCGGGCCCGCGGGGGGCGCGCTCGCAGGCCCGCGGCTCGGCCTCGGGCTTGAGCAGCTCCTTGGCGGGGAGGTAGGCCCGGGCGTCCGGGGAGGCGCGCGCGGCCCGCGCCGGCGGGGCCTCCGCGGGCGGCGGCCGCTTGAGCGAGCGGATGACCGAGTTCTTCTCGCGGAGCGCCTCGGGCCGGTCGGGGGGCGGCCGCGGGGACCCGGGCGGCGCCTGCAGGACGCCGGGCCTGCCCGCCTCGCGCTCCCGGGCCCGGGCGTCGCGCGCCTGCGACGCGATCTGGATGGGCCCCGGGCGCTCGTCGAAGGCCTCCACGGAAGGCACGAAAGTGGGCGCCACCACGCGGTGCTCGCGGCCCGGCTCGCGCGCCGCTGCTGCCGCTGCCGCTGCCGCCGCCGCCGCCGCCGCCGCCGCCGGGAAGATGGTATAGACGCCGGCGGACGCTGGCTGCGGCGCGGCGAAGGCCCCGGCTGGGGCGGCGGGGGGCGCGGGCGGGCCCTTGGGCGGCGGCGGGAGCGGCGAGGGGCAGGGGCACGGCCCGGGCAGCAGGGCCTCTGCGCGCCGCAGCCGCGCGCTCTCGTCCTGGCGCACCGCCTCCTTGGCCACCAGCGCGGGGAGCCCCGCGTCGCCCGCACCGTTGCAGAGGCTCAGCGCCGGCGCCGGCGGCGGCGGCGGCGGCGGCGGATTCTTGCCCTTGCACTCGGCAGCGGCGCCCGGCCCGCGCGGCGGCCCCAGTTCGGCCAGGAAGGGCGACAGGCGCTCGGCGAGGCGCGGGGGCCCGCGGTCCTGGCGGCCCTCCGCCCGCGCCTCCTGGGTCAGGTCCACCACGCCGCGCGGCCCCGCAGCCTCCTCGCGGGCCCTTGGGTCCTTCTTGCCGAACAGCGGGGGCGGCTCCCCGCCGCGGCCCGCCCGCTCCTTGGCTGGACCTTCCCGTGAAGAGCCTTTGGCCGGGGCGCTGGAGGAGTGGCTGCCCGGGGTCCTGGAGGAGGGCGCGTGAGAGTGCAGGGCGCCCGGGGCCCCCGGGGCGGGCAGGTAGAAGCCGTCTGCGGGAAAGAGAGAGTGGGGGCGTGAGCGAGTGCCCCTCCACCCAGCCAGCCCGAAGCGGGGTCCCTGAGGGGCTCCCGGTAACCCCCAGGCCAAGAAGGAGGGCAGACTCTGGAAACAGACGGTACTGAGTTCACAATCTCTCGCCCTGGCCACTGACTACCCTTCCTGAGCCTCAGTTTCGTCCTCTGTGAAAGGGGTGGAGGCCAGAGTTGTTTTAAGGGCCTGAGAGGATCTGGCGGGAGCACAGCACAACTAGAAGGCACCAGAAGGCTAGGGGCGGGGCTTAGGGGCAGGGGTCTCAGAAAACAGTGTTTGCCTGAAAACAGGTGCTGCCTGGAATACTGGGTAGTGGTGGGGGGGCCCCAGACAAACCGCTCAGAAGTTACCCCCCAAGCCCAGCGTCCCCGCTCCTGCCCCCTCATCATACCTTTCTGGGTATCGAAAATGCTGGGCTGACCCAGCTGGCTGAGGAGGGGGCTCCCGCTGCTGGGGGGCTCCAGGTGGTTCAGGTGGAGGTAGGAGGGGTACAGCCCGCTGGGCAGGTGGGAGAAGCCTGCAAGAGAGAAAAACTGAATTGTCCCACCGCACGGACTCCCACGAGGAACTTCCTTCCATCCCTCTCTTGAGAATAAAATATTTTAGCTGTCAGCCCCCTGGTTCAGGGAGCCCTGAGATCTGTGGCCAGCTCCCCAGGGCAGGCCTGCCCCCACCTCCTCCAGACCCCCTGGCACTTCAAGCCTCCCTCCAGGCCCAGGCAGCCCCCAGGGGCTTGGGCTCTCAAATCCCCCAGAAAGAGGATCAGAATGGATCCAAAGAGGCAGGGGACGGTGATGACAGATTAACCACAGGCCAAACGCTGCCCACTGCTTTGCCTTTGTTATTCTCATTTAAACTTCAACAAAACCCTGTGAGGCAGATACTCTTAACATCCTCACTTTATAGATAAGAAAACAGAGGCTCAGGGAGGACCCACTGGCCCAAAGTCACACAGCAGAGGAGCCTTACTTTGAATGGAAGTCACTGGGACTGGGTTAACCTCAGCCCAACACAGACCCGGTGGAGCAGTTTACTGATTTAATGAGTCCCTTCTCTGCTGTGTGAGCCCGAGCAGGTCACTCGCCTGCTCTCAGTATCAGTGCACCCAGCATCTGCAGCTGCCGGGTCTCCCAGGCCAGGAAGGAATGCCTCCTGGTGAGGATCCTCCTAGTCTCTCCCCACCGGTGCTGCCCAGAATCAGGGCTTCATGGGACAGAGAAGAAGGGAGGGTAGCCACAGAGAAAGAAATGAGACTCCTCTGAGGGCCCACGGGGAATGGAGGCCCAAAGAGCCGCTCAGCAAGGCCCAGAAAGGCAGGCGGGCTGGTGAGCAGGCAGGTTAACGGGGCACTGGGGGAGGGTCCTCCCGGGCCACAGGCCTATCAGAGGTCCTTGAGACGCAGGTCCCGCGTGCCCCGAGTGGCTCCCTCTGAGGCCAGAGATCCAGGGCCTGCCCCTGGCCCCATAGGACCCATGCTCCTCCCAGAGCACCACCTGATAATGGCGTTAACAACAATCACCGAGTAACCAAGACCACCTGATGCACATGATCTCTTTCGGCCCTGGAAACATCGCATGGGATCCCTGTGCTGTCTCGTCTGGAAAAGAGACCTAGCAGTCCCTCTCTCACAGCTGGTCGTGGGGATACGCTGAGTCCAGCTGCGCAGCGCGTGCATGGGTTTGTAACCGTTCCTACATTACTGGTGTTTGCAACACGGGAGAAAAAGGAGTCAGGCCGGGCAGAGGCGCAAGCTGGTGGCACAGAGACACCAGGCGGCGTCTGCTCTTCAGGCCTCTCCAGCCCCGCCCTGGCTGGCTAAAGTGGGAGGAGGCTCAAATGGGACCCCAGCCCCAAAGGACTGCCCACAATCCCGGGCCTAGAGAGGCAGGACCACCCCCTCCATGGGAGGTACACATGATGACGGGTACTTGGCGAGACTCGGGCACAGAGGAGGACGTGGGCCAACAGTGAGCCGTGAAAAGCCCAGGAAAGCCCTCAGCCTGCAGTGGGTGCTCCCAGGACCCAGCATCCAACGGCCACCAGAGGTGGGGAAGGAGCTCAGGGTCCCCCAGGCCTATCTCTTCACCAACAGAGGAGAAAGTGAGGCTCCAGGGAGGTCCAGGATTTGCAAGGCTCCCAGACGCCCACATTTACAAGCACCACTGAAGAACTGCCAGGGAGAGCCCTATGGCCCTGGTCCCATTGCTCCAATGGTGATTATGGAGGGCCCCCAGGGAGACAGCGGTGAGCAGAACAAACTCAGCCCTGCCCTCAGAGCTCACTCTGGTAAGAAAATAATCTGTCTTCACAAGTGAGAGGCGGGAGGGGGGAAGGGGGTCAGCTGAGCCCTAAAGGATGAACAGTGGGTAAGTTAGGAGCTGCAGCAGAGGGAAATGACTTGTGCAAAGGCCCTGTGGCAGTGACCAGAGGAAGCACTGAGCATCTGAGAAACAGCAGGGAGGCTGAACGACCAGGGCTTGCCCCCCACCCCCAGCCACCGCAGGAGAGATGACCAGAGGTGGAAGGGAGTGGGAAGGATGGAGAGGTGCCAGGGACAGTGGCCCACAGCCCTCAGCCCCGCCCACCTGGCACACTCCTTACCTTCATGGGCATGAGCGGCCCATAGCTGCACCATAGGCAGGTTGCTGGGGGTAGGGGAGCGGAAGGAGAGGTCAGAGGGCAGGGGCACAGGGCTCCCATGGGATGAGGCTGAGGGCCCCATCCCGCTGGCCACAAAGCTGCCCAAGAAGGCCTCGCCTGCAGAGAGAAGGGGGGCAGCTGTCAGGCACCCACCAGGCCCCCACTGCCCAGCCCAACACCCCGAGTTCCCCATGTCTCCCCCACTTCTCAGAGCTGACACTGCCAGGAACACCAAAGAAACCTTTCCGCCCCACCCCAGACCCCTGGGCTCAGGACGAGCCTGTCACCTCAACCAGACCCAGTACTTGAAAAACCTGCAAGGGCAGCCCCCAGAGGAACAGCCAGAAGGAAGCCCACCACCATCTAAGGCCCTCGCCTCCAGGGCACCCAGAGCTCGGCAGGAGGGTATGGTCCCCCCAACCTGCTGATGAAAGCTGAGGCACAGTTGGGGGCAGGGACCTCCTGAGGCCACAGAGCGAGGAGGTGGGGGGTGGGGGGCTCAGGGTCTAAACCCCTGCTCATGCTCTGAGCGCCTGGATCAGGGAGGATCCCCCAAGTCAGAGAATGACCTCCTTGAGGACCCCACAGCAACCCTGCTGAGCTCTGAGTCGTCGTCCTCGGCCAGCCTCAGCCAGCCTGGTGTGGAAGGAACCGTGCGCCCATTTAAGGCATGAGAAAGCTGATGTTGGGGGCTGGGAAGTGCCTGGTCCCACAGCCAGTGCGCCACGACCGGGAATACACACCCAGCGAACATCCCAGGGCTACAGCGAATTGGCGAGAGCACCAGAAGGAGAGCCCTAGGCCTCCCACCCGAGGTCCCTCAGATGGGGGGTGCGGTGGCCAGCCACTGCTGGGGAGAACAGTGTGCTGGGGGCCTCGGTGGAAAGACCCACCCTTGCCACGCCCCACTTGGCCAGGCCCATGCCAGGAGGGACGCCCCCTCACTATGGCCACCCAGGGGCTCTGGCTCTCAAGATCCATACACCCCACCCTTCAGGGGAAGATCCCAGCAGGCCTCCAGGTAGGTCACGGGCCAGAGGGAGGCCTGTGATACTTGGGCAGGGGACTGCCCTTCCCTGGCCTCAGTTTGCTTATCTGCAAAATGAGAATACTAACGCCTCCCTTAAGAACTGTAGCGAAGAGGAAAGCATGAATTGAGCAAGAACAACAACACGGCAGCAGCCCACAGTCTGTGGCGATTCCGAACCCTCCCCCAACGCCCCCAGGAGGTGGGGCAGAGGCCTGCACACAGAGCTGAGCATGAGGGTCACCAAGCACCCAGCAGGAGCCTGCTCTGGCCAGCCGGAGCTAAGGCCTTCTCCGTGTGCCCCCTCGGGCTACCGTCTCCGTATCCATGTGAAGCAGGTACTGTCTGCAGTGACCCAGAGAAGTGACTCCGGGGGGGCCAGCGCCCAGGGGGCTCACAGAGCCCTGTCCAGCCTCTCGGTCCCCAACAAACCGGTATGCAGGTCTGTGTACAACAGGGGCTCACTCACTACCTCCCGGGGGCACCCGGTGCCAGAATGTCCGCCCACTCCCTTTGGGGTGCACGCGGGGAAACCAAGGCTGCAAGGGGCAGGGCCTCCGCCTTGGTCCTCCGGAGTGAGGAGGACACCTTCTGGCCACATGTGCCGTCACCGGCACCCCGCGCCTGGAGAGCCCCCCACGCTCCAGCCCAGCCTCACCCAGCCCCCTCACCAGACTCCAGAGCCAAGCCTTCGGGACCCAGGGCCATGGTGGCCGGTCAGTACACCCATGTGGCCCCAGCCTGGGCGGCAGGGCCTCTGGGCCCCACTAGGCCCCAGGCTTCCTCCTTGGCAGGCAGGCGGGTAGAAGGCTCCGGAAGCCGGCAGCCAGAGGTTTGCGCAAGGGCTTACATCAGCCACCAGCTCTTCCTGCCCCGGGCCGCACGGAAGCCGGGTGGCCCAGGCCTGCCCCTGCCCAGGCTTGTGAAACCCGCCCAGCAGCACCCAAGGCCTGGTGGGGCGTTGGTGCCCGGATGCCACCAACGGCTCCCACCCGCCACAGGGGCTCAACGGTGCCCAAACTCCCTTCTCCGGGTCTGGCCGGGATGCTGGTGCCCCGGAAAGACCGCGGGCCAGCGTGCGCCCCCCCCAGACCGCAGGTTCGCAACTCTGTGCAACGGGCACGCCAGTCCCACGTCAGACCAGGCCCCAGGTCTCCCTGAAGACCCCTCCCGGCTCGTTTCCACCTTCGGTGGGGCCCTCCCGGCCACTGCATCCAAGCCTCCACCAATGACACTGGGTAATGTCAAATCCCTCCGTCAGCCTCACTTCCCGCCACATCCAGGGCCCAGGACCTGCCTGGCACAGAGCAGGTGTCAACTTTTGGACGGAGGACGCGAGCACTGTTTCTAATCCCCTCAGGATCAAAGCAGATAGACACATGTCAGGATTAGGAGAGAGTGTAGGTACAGCCCCTGACCCCTGAGGACACCATGCGCCATCCCAGGCCATCCGGCCTGGACTCCCTGGGGTGGGGGACGGGCCGCACGTCACCAGGGTCTCCAGGAGGCTTTGTGAAGCCCCTCTCCCCACCCCAGCAAACCTGGTGCTCTTCTCAAGGTCTAGCTCCACACCCCTGCTGCTCCTCACACCCACCCCTGGGGACCCACTGGACTCTCCCTAGACTTGGCTGGAAATCCTCCAGCACAGCCCGAGGTGGGAGGGGTCTCGCTCCCTCCCACCCTGGGCTGAGTGCCAGGCCTGCCTCCACCCTGGTCCCAGGCTGCCCCCTGGTGGCTAGAGGTGCCACCTGCTCCAGACGCCTGGGAAGCTAACACCAGCGGCCCACAACACACATATGACCATCCTTCCCAAGAGTAACGGCGAACACGCCCCCAACACGGACAGGCACCCGGCCTCACGAGTGCTTAAGCCACTTCACTGCCACACGTGTCATTTATGGAATCTTCTTGCCGGCCTGACAACACCCAACAATCTCAAGTCACAGGGCACTGGGCTGGGAACAGAGCTGGACCCCGGAGCCCAGAAGTCGAGGCAGCCACGCGAGGGCCACCAGGGCACCCGCCAGAGTGTTCCCACAAGTGCCCCGCTTGCTGTTCACAACAGACCGGGTAACTGGCCCCATAACCAACAGTGTCGGACGCATGCTCCGTGTCTGCGTGGACCCTACAGTAGCCACCGGCCACTTGTGGCCGAAGAGCACTTAAGTGTGGCTGGTGAGGAAACACATATTTAATTTTATTAAATTAATTTAGACTTCATTTAGCCACTGTCCACGAAGGACATGGGAAGGGAGGTGACAGAGGGGTCCCCAGGGACGACAGAAGACCAACCCCAGCTCCAGCGCCCACTTGCTCTGTGACTTTGGGCAGGTTTCTGAATTTCCCCAGGCTGCGTGAAGTGGATCACAGAGGAAAAGGTGATTTGTGAAATGCTTCTGTGAAGTGCCAGGCAATGCAGGGCTAACGTTTTTACTCCAGTTACAGGGACAAACCCTGGGGCTCAGAGAAGCAGAGCGACTGCTCAAGGTCAGGGTCTGAGAGGGACCGCTTCCTCTACGCAAATTCCATCTGCCCTTTCTTAAAATCAAATTTTATTTTTATTATTTTTCTTAAAGCTTTACTTTCTATTTACTTATTCATTTATTTGAGAGAGAGAGAGAGAGAGAGAGAGAGAGAGCACAGGCAGTTGGGAGAGGGAGAGAGAATCTGAAGCTGACTCTACGCTGAGCACAAGCCAGACACAGGCCTCGATCCACCGACTGTGAGGACCATGACCTGAGCTGAAACCAAGAGTCAGATGGTTCACTGACTGAGCCACCCAGGCACCCCTAAAATCAAATTTTAGTTTAGAAACCAGACAGCTGGTGACTGCCCATTACAAAGGCCCTGACCACTACTGTATCACACACTTTTCAAATGGCCAATTGCACACAGTATGAATTTCACCTTGAACTGAAAAAAGAAACCACAGGTAAGCTCTGCTCTCCCCTCCAATGCCACACCGCAGTGTCCCCCACCAGGCCAGGCTGGCCGGTAGACCAGCCTCCCCGCCCTGGGCACCCCAATGCCCAGAGCGAGGCAGGCACCATGGGCAGAGCAGTCACCCATCCTGGCTCAACCTCCCACAGCCCTGGGAGCGTGGGAACCTTGTTACCCTCATTTTACGGACTGAGAAACTGAGGCTCAGAGGTTGTTGCCTGGGGGACCGCGTTGCTTAGGCAATGTTACAAGCACACTGCCACCGCAAGCCCTCAGCTTGGGAATCCCACCATGGTGGGCCCTTAGCTCTAGCCAGCCACTGGGAGAGGGAAAAGTGAGGGAGGCCACCCCCTAGGAGGCACTTAGAAAGTGATCTTCTCCCTCTCTAGTGCCCAGTGCCCCAGGAGAGGGCAAGGGCACCCCGGGGTGGGAGTGGGGGCAAGAAAGGAGGCCCGGAGGCCCAGCTACAGGACAATGGGCCTCCTCCACTGCCTGGGGGAGGGGTTCAGGGTCCCTCTGGGAGCATCAGCAGCAGGGATCTGGGCAAGGTGACCCTAGCCCCCTTGTCTGTGCCCCTTCCTGCCCTCCCCAAACTGAGACCCACCAACAGCCCAGCCCCTCCCACCCCACATCCTGCCAGCCATGGACAAGAACCTCGGGAACACAGCAGGGAGCCAGGAGTTTGGGGGTGCTGGCCAGCCCGCTTTCAGCTATCGCCACCCCCCTCCCTGACACCTGGAACACAGGAAGGGTTTCAGGAGTTGGCGGCCTCCAGGGCTGGCCAAGATCTTGAGAAGGCAGAACTCGAATCCAGACAAGGTCCGTCATGCCGTCTTGTCCATCCGTCCATCCGTCCATCCGTCCCTCCCTCAACGCTTATGTAGGGCTCACTGTGTGCTAGGCGCTGCGGAACGAAGCCCACCCAGATGCATTTTGTAAGGGGCTGCGCTATCCCCATCTGCTGGCAGACCCCCCCCCCCCCGAATTAACAGTGAGGCTACCTCTGCTGGCCGGGGGCATCTTGCCTCTGTAACAGATGGAGTCCCTGGGGACCCTTCTAGAAGCTGACTATATAATGGGTACCTGAAGTCCTCACTGGTGGGAGCAGGGAGGGGTACTTGGTGAGATCAGGGTGGGTACAAAGGTTAAGTAAACAGTGAGGGACTTTATCACCGCAAATGGGCTGGGCTGGAACCCGGTATAGCACAGCCCTGCAGGCTGCATGCACCCCAGGGCCTTTGCACCTCAGCCTGGAATCCATTCCTCCCTCCAGATATGGCAAGTTGTCTGTAAACTCCCATCTCTTAACACCTCAAGTAACACTTGAACAGTACAGCCTGCCCTAACCCTAACTTGTTGTTCTATTTATTTATTTTGTTAACCATGTTATTTTAGATTGCAACCCACCGCACCCCACCCTTTCTTGAATTATTTTTCTCCACAGTGCTTATCACCATTTATCAGACCAAATACACGTTAGTTCCTTCTTTATTGTAGCTCCTTGTTTATCGTCCCCCTCCACCCACTGGAACAGGAGTCGGCAAGCTTTTTCCCGAAAGGGCCAGATAATAAATCATTTGCGCACCATGGGCCTATTCTGCCTGCTGCAAGGAAAGCAGCCACGGACACCTCAACTGCTGCGTTTTGTTCCAATAAAACTTTATTTACAAAAACAGGAGGTGGGGTGCCTGGGACCACCTCAACTACTGGGCTTTGTTCCATTAAAACTTTATTTACAGAAACAGGAGGTGGGGCACCTGGGTGGCTCAGTCGGCTGAGCAGCTGACTCCTTGATTTCAGCCTAGGTCATGACCTCAGTGTGGTGAGATCAAGCCCCAGGTCAGGTCTGCCTCAGCACAGGGTCCACTTGAGATTCTTTCCCTCCCTCTGCCCCTCCCCGCCGCTAGCACTCTAAATAAAATAAATAGGATCTTTAAGGGAGAAAACAAACAGGAGGTGGACCTAATTTGGCCAGTTTTGTAGGCCCCTGAGTTACAATGTGGGTTTAGGTGACCCCTATACTGCACACAGTAGGTGCTCAATTAGTATTTATGGATAGGAGGGCTGGGCAAGGTCATGATCAGCTAGGGCTGAGGGAAGGAGAAAGGGGGGGGGGGCTTTCCTGGGACCAGACTTCCCAGCCAGCATAAGGCTTGCTAAAGGCTTCAAGGCTTTGCTTCATTCCGTCTCCCCACCCCCATCAACCCTGGCAGGGGGTGTGGGGGGGTTCTTAACCCTTTTGCAGATGAGGCATTGAGGCTCTGACTCCAAAACCTACACTCTTCCACTCAGCCACACCACCCAGACACTAGACCCTATTTTCCTATTTTCACTCCCCAAGGCCCCTCCCCCTAACCACAACAGAACAAATACATTGTCCCTTTCTACTTAAAAGGTTCTGGCCTCAGAAAGGAGCTGCATCCTTTACCGTGTCACCAAAGGCTATCAGAGCATCTCATCAGCATGATCAAATCAGGGTTATCACCCAGAAAAGAGCTCATTCCAGCCCAGAGCACCGACATGTGACTCAGGCGTTTCTATGACAGCAGCTGAAAATAGTGTGAGGACCCTCCGGATAAAATGACCTTCAGACTCCCACTGATCCCGAGACGCAGGGACTTCTGTAATATCTAAGCCAGAGAGTGGGTTAAAGCCTTCGCTGTATAAAGAGTCTTATCATTCAGTAAGAATCCCAAGCAAATCACCAACGACAGTAAATGGCTGAATCCAGTGAAAAATTTGTCGTTAGGATTACAAAGAAGTATTAAAACGGGATGATGTCATTTTCATCTGTCGAATGAGCACATTTGGGGTTTGGCTGTGGCGAGGGCGGGGGCGAGGTGGGAAGCAGCCCAGGGAGGGTGAGCAGAGGGCCAACCCTTCCCCAGCTTTTGGAAAGCAAATCAGCAGAAGAACTCTTCAGCCCGGAAAAGGCACAGACCCACTTTTGGGGGTCCCTCCCAAAGAAATCACCAGATGTACTTACTAAGATGCTCACTGCGGCCAAATTGATGGAGAGATTCAATGCACTCCAATCCAAACCCCCACAGCAGAGAGAGAGAGAGAGAGAGAGAGAGAGAGAGAGAGAGAGAGAGAGAGAGTGTGTGTGTGTGTGTGTGTGCGCGCGCGCACGTTTGTGAGCACGCGCGCATACGAATGGAAAGCAGAGTCTCGGAGAGGTCTGTGCACCACCCATATTCCCAGTGTCGTCTTCGCAAGAGCCAAAAGGTGAGAGCCACCCAAGGATCCGCTGGATAAAGAGAATGTGGTCCATCCATACGACGGGATATGATTCAGCCTTAAAAAGAAAGGCAGCTCTTACGTGAGCTCCAATACGGATGAATCTTGAGGACGTTATGCTAAGTGAAATAAGCCAGACACAGAAAGACAAAAACCAAGACAAAAGTAGAATGCCTCTTTTTATGAAGCCCCTGGAGCAGCCAAGTTCATAGAGACAGAAAGTGGAAGGGCAGGTGCCAGGGGCTGGGGGAGGCGCCTGGGGAGTTATTGTTTAATGGGACAGGGTCTCAGTTTGGGATGATGGAAACGTCCTGGGGATGGACGGTGGGGGTGGTTGCACAGCAGTGTGATTATGTACTTAATACCACAGAACTGGACACCTAAACACGATAAAAATGGTAAATTTGTATGTACTTCACCAGTTAAAAAAGAAAAGAAACACAAAGGGTTGGGGCGCCTGGGTGGCTCAGTCGGTTAAGCGTCTGCCTTCGGCTCAGGTCATGATCCCAGGGTCCTGGGATCGAGTCCCACATCGGGCTCCCTGCTCAGCGGGGAGCCTGCTTCTCCCTCAGCTGCTCCCCCTGCTGTGCATGCGCGCTCTGACAAATGAATAAAATCTTAAAAAATAATACAATCTTTTAAAAGAGGGGTGCCTGGATGGCTCAGTCAGTTGAGCATCTGACTCTTGATTTTGGTTCAGGTCATTGTCTCAGGGTCGAGGGACTGGGCCCTGTGTTGGGCTCCACATTCAGAACAGTCTGCTTGAGATTCTCTCTCCCCCTCCCTCTGCCCCTCCACCCTGCTTGCTCTCGTCTTATCATCTAAAGATAAAAAAAAAAAAAATGAGAAATGTCTATTCATCACAGGACACCATTACGAGAAAGAAAAGGTGAGCCACCACATGGAAACAGACCTGTGCATCATGTCACCAAGGAAGGGTTTGTATCCAGAATATATAAAGAACTCCTGCAAATCAGTAAGAGAAAGACAACAAAATGTAGAAATAGGCACCAGGAGGGTGGCAAATACGTCAAAATGGCCAGTGAAATGACTACCAACCTTTTTTGTTTTTTTAGATGATGATGATGATGATGATGATTTTTAGTAATCCCTACACCCAACATGGGGCTCAAACCCACAATCCCGACATTAAGAGTCACATGCTCCCGGCGCCCCAGTACTCAGCCTCTCAAACTAGGGAGGGAATGTGAATCGAAACTACTACGCCCCCACCAGAGGGGCTAACATCAACAAGGAAAGAGGGACAATATTAAATATTAATACACGTCTGGAGGAGGCATAAATTAGTACAACCACTCCGGAGAACAGTTTGGCAGAATGTGCAAACCTTTCTGACCCAGCCGTGCCCTCACGGGTATACACCCAAGGGCGAGGCCTAGAAACGCACATAGCCAGTCCAAATTTAAGAGTCTAACCACCAGTAATAGTCAAAATCCGAAAACAACCCAAATGTCCACCAACAGCTGGATAAACACATTGTGACATGCCATACAATGAACACCTCCAGCAAGAAGCAAGACAACCACCCGGACCAGGGCCACGGGAAGTCTCAGAGCAAAACACACAAAAGACAATACACTGCACGCTTCCTCGTACTGCACATTAAGTGTGTGGGCAGACAGCTCAAATCTCTGGGGGTTGGATGGGGTCCCCTGGGGATAGGGAGGGGCCAGTGACCCAGGGTTATGTTGGGGGGGGGGAGGTTGTGAAAAAAATAATAGAGCTGTATGTCTATGATCTGTGCTCCTTTCTCTGTGTATCTTAAACCCCGATAACAAATATCCGCAGAAGAAAGGTCAATGTGGGTGGAGAGCCCAATCTGAACCCTAACACAGTAAATATCACATTCCGAGTAATTTCTATGAACTCTCACACTGACAAAATCTGCACAAACTGAAGCAAGTAAATAAATTAAAATGAGCCAGGAAAGGAAAAAGGAAAGAAAAAGAAAAATTCCTACCAAGTACGTAGCTCTCCTCAACCCCTGGCTTTCCAGCAGAGAGCTCAGGCCTCGCTTCTAGAGCCCTTCTCTTCCCAGCTGTGTGGCCTTGAGGAGGTAACACAACCTCTCTGTGCCTTACTTTCCTCTACAGTAAAATTAAGGCATTGGGAAAGGAAAGAGGCCGTGACTGCAGCGCTCCCCCCGCGCTGGACATAGGTTAGCAAGGCTGAGGGACAGAGCTCCAGGCTGGGGTTGTGGGCGGGGGGCTTACCCTGCATGTTCTTGGTGCTGTGGCTGAGCCACGGGGCCTGTGGCCACTGCCACTGTCCCCAGGCTCCCATCAGTGTGACAGGCAACTTTGAGTCCTGAGCTGCAGAGGTTCCCCCCAACCAAGCAGAGGCCTGGGAGCGGCAGGAGCCACCAGGCCAGATCAACTGGCTCCAGCCTGGCCTTGCCAGGAGGGGAGGAGTCCAGCTGGACCCGCCCTGGCCTCCCCTCCCCAGCCCGCCTCCCCTCCAGCTCCCCATACTACTGAGCTTTGTTCCTGCAGCTCTCTCTCTCTCAGCCAGGGCTACCAGGCCTCCCTCCCCTCCTGCTGGGAGCCAACCCTGACCCCCTCCCCCTCAAGGGGGTCAGATCCCAACAGGCATCCTTTCGCTCCCTGCCACCAGAGAAGGCCAATCCGGCTTTAACTCCAGGTTCACTTCCAGCCCCGAATAAGGGACCCCTGTGGCCTGGGACTTTGCCTGGCCCCAACCAGAAGCCGAGCCCACAAAGTAGGTACTCAAGTCTAAATACAGGGAATCCCGAAGCAGTCCAGGGCGGGTCAAGGCCTCAGCTGGGCCAGTGATATGCAAATGCATCCACCCCAGCCTGGCCCCAAGGCTCCAGACATTCTCCCTTCTGTAGCAATTACAAAGGACCTCCCCATTGATTTTCTCCTCCGCCTCACCGAAGTCTAAGGAGGGCCTTCTAGAAGCGCTGGGCCAAAAGCTAGGAAACCTGGGAGTGAATGGCAGGGACCAAGGAACGCGGCCACCCCTCCCAGGCACAGGAGCCAGGGGAAGGAGAGTGCGCTGGATCCCAGAAGTGGGGACAACACAGACCTGTCATGACGAACCCTTTCCCATACGCCAGAACCTCACGAAAATGACAGCCATGTGGTTTACAATGGAGAGAAAACAAAACGAGACAGGAACGGAAAGGAGACCACCTCACATTTTGGAAGTGGGGAAATGGGGACCAGAGAGGTACACCCTGGCAGGGTGGGAAGCTAGGGAAATTGCAACCTAAACCTGGGCAGTGACGTTATCAAGAAACAAGCAATTCCTGGGGCCCCTGGGTGGCTCAGTCAGTTGAGCGTCTTACTCTTGATTTAGGCTTAGGTCATGATCTCAGGGTCATGAGATCGGAGCCACGCTGTCAGGCTCCGTGCTGGGCGTGGAGCTGGCTCAAGATTCTCCATCTCTCTCCCTCTGCCCCTCCCCCGCTCACCCACAAGAGCTTCCTCTCTCTCTAAAACAAATAAATAAAAATCTTTTTAAAAAAAAGAAAAGGAGGAGGGGCACCTGGGTGGCTCCGTCAGTTAAGTATCCACCTTCCGCTCAGGCTCAGGCTCAGGTCATGGTCCTGAGGTCCTGGGATCAAGCCTTGTGTCCGGCTCGCTGCTTAGCAGGAAGTCTGCTTCTCCCTCTCACTCTCCCTCTATGCTCGCTCTCTCTCAAATAAGTAATTTTTTTTTAAAAATTATTAAAAAAAGGGGCACCTGGGTGGCTCAGTCATTAAGCGTCTGCCTTCGGCTCAGGTCATGATCCCAGGGTCCTGGGATCGAGCCCCACATCGGGCTCCCTGCTCGGCGGGAAGCCTGCTTCTCCCTCTCCCACTCCCCCTGCTTGTGTTCCCTCTCGCGCTATCTATCTCTCTCTCTCTGTCAAATAAGTAAATAAATAAAATCTTTAAAAAAAAAAGAAAATAGAAAAGTATAAGGAAAGTAGGTGATCAGTCTAGGAGATCCAATATCTAGCAAATAGGAGTACTAGAAAGAATGGCAAACGTGGTGGGAAGAAAATTATAAAATACTAATAGAATTAATATCAATTCCAAAAAATTATCAAAAAAAATTCATCCTGAACGACCTCAGTTTCCAGATTGATATGGCCTATGGAGCACCAAACACAGCAAATGCAAAAGAACCCACAGTGAGGCACATCCATGCACAATTTCAGAACAACCATGATGAAAAGAAGAGTTAACAGTAACTACCAGGCTTACTTTGTGCCAAAGTTCGGGCTTTATGTACATAAGCCCATTTAGTCTTCATAGAAAAGGTAGGCACTATTCCTCATTTCACAAAAAACACAACTAAAGCATGTCTAAGACCACATGGTCAGTAAGCGGTAAAGCATGACTTTTAGTAGTTCTAAAAGATTTTAAGCATTTGGAATATAATTTTTTTTCAAAAGGCTCACAAACGAAGGTCAAGAATCCAAATAGCATCACACTCCAGTAACACTGGAATTTTAAAAGGTGATGTTGCAATTCCTTCAAATATTAGGAGGAAAGTATTTCCAAAATGCCAGTCAAGTACGAAGGTAGAATTAAAGGCATTCTCAGGCATACTAGGTCTCCAAAAACCTTGGCATCCATCTTTCACAGAAAGCTACTGTAGAATGTGCTCTACCAAAACAAGGAAGTAAGGCAGAAAAAAAGGAAGGGAGGGAGTCGGGAAACAGGAGGTCGAACCCAGCGGAGAGTAAAGGGAGCACGAAGGATAATGACTCTACAACAGGCCCAAGCACGAAGCAAACCAGACTAGAACAGGAAGATGAAAACTCTAGGAAGGAAATCTCCAAGAAAATAAGCAGCTCATACAGATCTGACCGTATGAAAAGTGTTGAATGAAATGAAAAGTGTTCTAAGAGACTGGAAGACAGAGATTCTAAGAAATCCCAGCAATTTTTTTAAAAAGGCAATGAATAACTCCAGGAAATAAAAAAGTGAATTTTATTATACTACTTGGCTCAAATGTGGACAATATTTACAAAGTCAAAGCCATAATGATAAACCTGGGTTTTTTTTTTGGTTTTGGGGTGTTTTTTTTTTAAGATTTATTTATTTGACAGAGAGAGAGAGAGAGACAGCAAGAGCGGGAACACAAGCAGGGGGAGTGAGAGAGGGAGAAGCCGGCTTCCTGCAGAGCAGGGAGCCCATGCGGGGCTCCATCGGGCTGGATCCCAGGACCCTGGGGCCACGACCTGAGCCGAAGGCAGACGCTTAATGACTGAGCGACCCAGGCGCCCCAACCTGGTTTTTTTTTTAAAGATTTTATTTATTTATTCATGAGAGACAGAGGCAGAGTCACAGGGATAAGCAGGCTCCCCGCAGAGCAGGGAGCCCGATGTGGGACTCGATCCCAGGACCCTGGGATCATGACCCAAGCCGAAGGCAGACGCTTAACCGACTGAGCCACCCAAGCATCCCAATTTGGTTTAAACACAACTGTACTTCACATATATTGGGAGGACAGGGAAAATAAACATGGTCGGGGGGAGGGGCGCACAGTGATTTAACAATAAAAGTAAACATTTACTAAGTGCTTATTATATCCCACATATTGTTCTAAATGTTTTTCATGTTATTCACTATTTAACCCTCACAACAATCTCATGAAGTAGATACTATTATTTTCCCTAATTTTACAGATGAGAGAACCAAGGTTCAGAGAAGTAAAGAAACTTGCCCACAGTCTCCCACTAATAAACGGGAGAGTCAGGACTCAAGACTCAAGACAGTCCATGCCAAGTCTTCATCTTCCATACAAGTCAAGAGAGAAAAATAACCAGCAACAGAAACAGGTTATTACCCAGAAATATGGATGAAAAGGCCACAAGAAATAGCCAAAAGATTTAAATTAGGGAATCAAGAATAAGGAAACAGGAAGCAGGGGATAGCTGGTTTTCTTCATAATCCTTGTAACAAACACCATTTGACTTTTAAAATGATGTGGAACTTTTACTCTTAAGGTTTATATTAAGCATAAAGCAGAACTGTACAGTTTCAAGGGGGGAACTTTATAGTAGGAAGAGTATTTCTCAATAAAACTTAAAAAAATAAGAGGAAAAAAGTTGTAAAATGCACAATTAGATGCTAACACACAACCACCAGAATGAATAGAAGCTAAAGAAACGGACAATCTCATACTAATGGCGAAGACACGGAGGCACCAGAATGCTCCCGCTAAGAATGAACAATGGTGTGACCACTGGAAGATTCACAACTGTTAAGGCTGAACCTACATACACACTGTGACCAAGCAATCTGCTCCTAGATACTACATCCAAAGAGGCGTGTACGTATGTGCACCAAAAGGCCATGTTCATAACCACACTATCCATAGCAAACACTGGCAACACTGACAGGCACGGATAAATTGTGCTGTTCTTATGTATAATACTCTACAACAACAAGAGATCAATTACTGTACACACCATAAGATGGATGAATCTCACCCACAAAATGTTGAGTGAGAGCAACCAGAAATAAAAGAGGGCTTGCTCTATGATTCCATTTATAGAAAGTTCAAAAATAGGTAAAACGAATCTAAGGTAGCAGAAATAAGAATGATATTGGAGGTGGGGCAGACAGTCACTAGGAGGAAACATGAGGGAGCCTTCTGGATTCTGGAAACATCCTGATCTAGTTACCATGGCTGTGTTCATTTTGTAAATATGCAATGTTCTCAACGCTCAAGACTGAATAAATATGCAATGTTCTAAACACTCACGATTGAAGCATTTTACAGTATATCTGTTACACACACACCAAAAAAAAGAAAAATGAAATTAAATTGATGGGTTCAGGTAGGAACCCCTGAGTCTCAGGCACGGAACAGGCCATATACACTATTCCAGAGGCCCCCGGAGAGGAATGGACTAGAACAAGAAAGTAACTTGTTAGCTTGATGACTTGAGTCATCAGTTAATGATAACAGTCATTACAGCAAAATGACTTTTACTGTAAGTTTTGCGGAGGGCCGGGCCTATGCTACACACCTAGCAGGCACTTACTCATTCAAACGTCACAAGAGCCAAACGAATTCAGTACCGCAAATGGCCCCATTTTATAGATGAGAAAATCAAGGCTTAGAGAATGATCGCACACCCAGAAAATGAGGGAGCAAGATGGAAGACTCCAGCAATCTAACCTCAGCCCCTAGGCCAACCTGCCTCCAGATGAAATAGTTCCTTACCCGGAGACTGCAGAGGAGAATCTTCAGCTAGCTCGTGAAGGCCCGTGAAGGCCCGAACGTGCAAAATTGTGAGGGTGCATGGAAAGGGTGTTTTGTTCACTTTCACTAACTCATGAAGGAACTTCAGATACAGAGGGTGGGAGCATTTGTGGCCTGCAAAGGAGGCATGGAGCCTCGAAGTCCTCCAGAGTCAGATGCCAGGCCTCTGTGGGCCGCTGTGTGGTAAGGACCCCGGCCTGGGGGAGCCAGGACTGACCGCTGGCCAGGGCTCCCAGCAGCCCCTGGGGGAGGCCCAAGACCTGTCCGGACACCAGTTCCCATGGGTCCCCTCAAAAGCTGGGCTGGGAAGTCAAGGACAAAGTCAAGACAGTGATGGGACTGGAGTTGGGGTGGAAGACAGGGCTCTGTGAGACGGGAAGGGAGCTAAGTTTGCTCCACCCCAGAACAAAAGCAACCCAAGCTGGTCACATCCAAATCAAGGATGTTCAAAATCACCGCCCTCTCCCCAAATCTGTTCCTGCACATTCCTCCAAATCCAGCTTTTGTCTTCCTTCTCTGCCCCGCCACGTGGGTCTTAGCAGCCCAACCTCTGCAAGGCCCCCAACCCCGGCTGTCTCCAGCCTCCCTCCCTGGTCACTATCACCTCCCGAACCGCCTCCTCACCACTATCTACCAGACAGCCTCCAGCTGGCTGCCCAGACCAATTCTGTTAAAAACTTGGGAGGAAAGTTTGAAATAGCAGGATGACCTGCCCTATGACCTTCCCCAGGTCCAGCCGTTGTGAACACTCTCACCCTCTATGTCACTCCACGTCAGTGATTTATCGGTATCTCCCATCCATGTATAAATTACAGATACTACTTTTTCTCTTCCCGAGCCATTCCTGAGTCAGTCACGGCCATCGCATCCCCTGCCCCTAAACATGCCAGCGTTCTTACTTCCAAAGAGCAAGGACATTCTCTTCCAGAAGCCCGGTACAGTTATCAACTTCCTGAAACCTACTATTGATTTGATACTATCAGCTCATCTACAACCCATATTCCAATTTCATCAATTGCCCCGAGGATGTCCTTTAGAGCAATTTCTTCCCTGATCCAAGATCCAATCGCCGGCTGTACGATGCCTTTTGCTGTCACATTTTTTTTTCTGCCTTTTAATCAGGAACAGTTTTTGGCCTTCCTTTGTCTTGTACGCCACGGACACTTTTTTTTTAAAGAGTCCAGGCCAGCTCCGTAAAATGTCCCTCACTTCGAATCACTTCCTCGATTTAAAACCCTCAACTGCCTTCTCATTCCTCAGCGTGAAATTCCAAGACCTCATTACTGGCCTTCGGGGACCTGCAGGGTCCCCCTCTTCTCCTCCCCCTGGCTCCTGTCACTACCTCACCACCCTGCTCCTAGAGCCCCTCACCCCTGGGAGCCCTTCACTCCAGCCCAAACAGACCCTGGGCGTTCTCTTTCCTTCACAGCCTGTATCTCTATTTAAAATGATTTCCTTCGCTGATTTGTGTGCTCACTGCCCGGCCCCCACACTAGGATGGGAGCTCCAGTGAGGGCAAAGATTTCTGTCTGGTCACTGCCGGATTCCCAGAGCCAGAGCAGTGCCTGGCACACAGGAGGCCCTTGGAAATGGTTTGCTGAGTAAATGAACAAGAGAGGAAGCCCTTTGGATTGACAGCCAAACAACCGCAGGCTCAGAGATCCAGGGGGCCGGGGGAGGCCCCTCCAGAGTCCAGAACCTCCCCCAGGCCTCTGCTGTGCCTCCGCTAGAGGAGGAAGCACCCAGCAAATCTCCCTTATCTCTGGATCGCATTACTCCACCAGCCAGTCCCACGGATTAATCTCTTTAAATCAATCCCAGTAGGCCAACGGGCTGGATTCCAGAGATAGAGCTGATGGACCCTGGAGGAGGCCAGTGGCCCCCGATTGTCCACCGGCCAGTCCCAAGTACGAGGCCTCTCCTGCCCGATCCTTGGGTTCCACCCCCCATTCATGTATCTTCCAGGGCCCAGCCAGCCCCCGGAGTGGGGGCAGGGAGAATAAACATCCAAGTACAAAATCCTGCTAATAGGTCTTTAATTGCAGCCTGAGGAGGACCTGAGTCCAGGCCTCCCAACCCCAAAGCGGGAGGCAAGCCTACCAGGTGCTTGTCACTTACTTGTCCATTTCACTGACTCCTGCGAACAGTTAAGGGCTCACACTACAACAATACTCAAGGTTACGCAAAAGTAATGGCCAACCAAACCCCATTTACTCTTTATTTACCTCCTCCTCCTCTGCACAGCGAAGAGCGGAACCCCTCAGCCTGGGCCGCTGATGCAGAAAGGCATCTTCTAGACACCCTCCCTCACCACAACCCCTGGCCTCAGTCGCAGTCAGGGTCCCCCTCCAGCCCAGAGCTCTCCCAGAGTCTCCCGGAGGGCCAACTCCCTCTGCCTGCCTAGGAGGGCTGGATTCACAGGCACTCTCACCCACTCTGCCCAGCCAACTGGGAAGGGGTCCAGAGGTAACCTGGCCTCTCACTGCCTTGCTGTGCGACCCAGGGCACAAGGCTCAGCCTCTCCGGGCTTCCCAGAACAAAAACAAACAAAGATAGGGCTGATAAGGCTGGCCAGACCTAAGTTGCTGACAGCCAAGTAGGAGAAGCGCCTGAAAGAGAAAATTTAGCACCTGCACCCAGCAAAGAGAGAGGGGGAGGGGTGCTGGGTTGAGGAATTTGTAATCCACCCCGCCCAAGCAGTGAATGGAAAGCAGCTCCCTACCTCCCGGCTAATGGGATTAGCGCAGGGCTGGGCTCTGCGGGCGTTGGCCTAGGGTCCAGGGTCTCCCAGCGGCCACTCAAGGTGGGGGTAGCAAGGGGCAGCACCAGCCCCCTCCTGCCCTTCCCAGAGCCTGCCTGCTACTTCCTCCATGACCCCGGCTGCCAAGCACGCAGAAGTCAGGCAGCTCCTAAGGCAGGAGGCCCAGACGACAGGCCTCTGCAGCCACCTCCAGCTGGACTTCCTCCTCCTGCCTGCCTCAGCCTCCCCATCTACCTAATGGGTGTTAGGCGGTCTGCCCACTGCAGCTAAATTCAGCGGGGCCCTGGCTCGCTGCAGACAGGCCGAGGCACCTCTTCATAGGGGCTGTTTTTACTCCTGCTCATTAGGGCACTTGGCCTCTATCAGGCAGGAACCAGACTACAGATGGGGCGCCCCCTCCCAGGCTGGGGGAAGGCAGAAGGCCAGCGAAGGCCCTGCCAGCCAGAAAGACCCAGGCTCTGACTTCCAGGCCGAAGAACGCTGTCCTCCACCCTGGCTCGGACGGAGTGACCGGGGGACCTCAAAAGATACGCAAACACAAAAATTACCGCGGCCTCTGGGGGCGCGCAAAAGGGGATGGCCCAAGCGGCGCTCCGTTCCCCAGGGCCGCCCCCGAGACCCCTCCTCTAGGATCCCGGCACCCCCTCCCTCGCCCACAGCGCACCATCTGAGGGAAAACCGTAGCCTGGGTCACGGCCCCCTGGGCGGAATGCGGCCGCAGCTCCTGGGGGGACGCACGCGCGCCCCGAGGCCAAGACCCAGTCCTCGCAACCCCCGCGGGCGGGGAAGTCTGCGCTCGCCGCCCCGCGTGTGCCCCTCCCCTGCCCAGCGCTTCACAAAGGCCCTTTGTCCCGCCGAGCCCCGGGACTCCGGTTCCTGAAAAGTTCCATGAGAAAAATCAAAAGAGAGAGGCAAAACCGGGCGAGCACGGCCTCGCTCGAGTGGGCGCGATCGGTGGGACAGGGCCAGGGAGGCCGGAGGTCTCCTTTCCAAGGCCGAGGGGCATGTCGGCGGCTCCCCGAGAAATCGCGAGAGTCCCAGCCAGACTACACTCTGGAGTGGGAGAGGTGGATTTTTTTTTTTTCTTTTTCTTCTTTAAGTGAAGTGTAGGACGCCAAGCGAAGAAGCTGGAGGCGGCCGGGGAGGAGGGACCGGGTGTCCTTCGGCGGCAGGTCTGGAGGTCCCCTGTCTCCCTTCCCACCCTGCCCGACTGGAGCGGCCGCGGCCCGCCCAGGACAAGCTTCTCCCGCCCGGGTGCCGTCCCTAGCGAGCCTGAGCGGCCCCTCTCGGGAAACGACAGGAGCCTCCGGGCCCTCTCTTGGCCACCTCCTCTCGCAGTTCCATGTCAGACCCAAGGTTTTCCCTCCTCCGGTCGGGGCCGGCCAGATCCGCTCCCACGCTGCTTCCTTTCCCTAACTCTGGGGTGGCGGCGGCCCAGCTTCTGCGTCCCACCGCGCCGCGCGCCCACCTGCCCTCCTGCCCGCCGTTGAACACGGGGCTCCTGGGGCCGGGACTGCTGTGCGCCTGCCGAGGTGCGCGTCCTGGGACAGCCGCTCTCCTCCCGCGGGCCGAGGGGGACCCCGGGGGACTCCGCCCGCGGGCCGGAGGCCGAGATCGCCGTCCTCCCCACAGCCTCAGGCGCTGGGGCTGCCCGGAGACCCCGCGCGGTGCGAGTGGAGAAGCTAGGAACGGAACCGCGGCCCACGGGCGCCGGGCAAGGGCGTTTGCCAAGAAAAGGTTTCGAGCTCGGGGAACGGATGTCTCAGAGAGTGTGGAGCTGGCTTATTCTTTTCTTGCCCAGATTTTGAAAACCCCAACCTGAGCTGGAGCCGCAGGGACCCTGGGATTGGAATCGCCCATGGTGGCTCCGATTTCAGCAGACGCGTGTGCTCTGGGAAGGCACCCGCGCACCGGGGAAGGCCGCCGAGCCGCGCACCCCCGCTCCGCCGGATCCTTGGGACTGGCCTCTGTCCCGGGCCCGGGGGTCTCCCCGCCCTGGGAGCTGAGCCTGCCCGCACTCCCGTGGACCCGCCGAGGGCAAGGGAGGTGCCGCGTCCCTGCCGAAAACGCCCAGGAACAGGCCGAGTAGTTTTTCCCCCCAGCCTCCCTCCTCAGGATCCCGGGCGGACCGGAGGGGGGGCGGCCACGGCGCAGGGCACTTACCCGGGTGCGGGTGGAGATTGAGGCCGGCCATGTACTTCCCGGGCGGCAGCGGGCCGGGCAAGCCAGAAGCGGGCAGGCGTCCGGCCGCAGCGGTGCCCACGCGGTGGCTGTCCATAGCCAGGCCGGACAGCAGCGGCGGCGGGGGGCCGTGCACGGACCGCGGGGGCCCGAAGTCTCGGCCATCCATCCTCCGCGGGAGTGCCGCAGCCAGCCCCCCACCCGGCCCGCGGGCCTCGCTCAGTGGGACCTAAAAGTTCGGCCTCCGCGTAGTCCCAGAGTCCTCGGGCGGCGGGGGCTCCGCGGCGTGCATGGCGGCGGCGGCCAGCGGGGCTTGCGCTCGGCTGCGGGCCCGCGGCCCGGGGCGCACAGGCGGCCGGCGGTGGGGCCCCTCCGGGCGGCCAGGCGGAGCTGCGCGAGGCGGCGCACACGGCGTCTTGGCGGGGAGAGGAGACGGGCCGCGGAAGAAACCGGCGGGGGGGAGGAAAAAGGAGGGGGGGGAAAAACAAAGTTTCAGAAAGTCGTCTTGCCGTTCGGGGTTGGGGACTGCGTATCGGGTGGCCAGAAATGAAATCGGGGGTAACCCCTTTTCCATAAAAAGTAAAAATCCATGTTCCTTCCTCTGGCGGCTTCAGGCTCCCCGGGGACCCGGCTCGGCAAGTGGCCGGTGGCGCGCTGAGCCCCAGCCCAGACTGGCTCGGCGGCTTACGGGTCCTCCCGAAACTGGGAAAGGCCCCTCAGCCGCGCCCGGGCTGCATAAATACAAAACCTCCCAAGTGGGATTGATTCCTGGGCGTCACATGCTCCGGGGTTTCAAACCGTGAAACCTTTCCATGAGCAGTTCGAAATGTCTCCCTAAACACTGTGTCACTATCTGATCCGGAAAGTTTAATATTTAACCTTTTTGGCCCCTTGGCCTGCCTTTTTTGAGTCTGCTTTCCCTAAGCTCGCCCTGAGCCGCCAATTAGTGTTTTGTTTTGGTTTGGCTTTTTTCGGGAGAAAGGGTGCAAAGACGGTTTATTATTTTTAAAGAGACTCCGTGCCTCCTCCCGCCGCCCCCCTCGGGCCGCTGTGAGTCGCAGAGTCTGAGTCCGAGGACCCGAGACGTGGCATTCTCGCCCGAGAACTGGAAAGAATCCTTCAAAACAAGCTTTGGTTTCATTTTCCAACGCCTTGGCCTGGGAATCCTGCGGCCCGAGGACGTGGCCTGACGCAGGGGATTTGGGGGGAGGGGGGCGGTCAGAGGGGAAGCAAGGGGCTCCAGGGTCTTGCTCCTACCCTAGCTTCGCCCCCCCAACCCAAAAATAACCTACAAAGAAAACCTTCGCAGCGCGGGCCGACCAAGGGGCGCCTCCCCCAGCGTTGGGCAAATCCCCCTGTAGTTTCAGTTTAAAGCTGTTTGTTTAAAAGATTTGTCGTTTGCCGATTCCCATGGGGGCGGGAGGGAGTCTTGGAGCCAACCCTGCCCTCGCTCTCCGTCTGCCCGCAGCAGCTCGGATTCCTGATTCCGGGAGGCCCGGGCGCTCCTAGAGCCGCCGATCCACGCCAAAGCCACCGGCTCCGGGTGCCCGCCCTGCGCCCCACGACCGGCGCCCAGCCCCCCGAGCTGCAGACCCCCTCAGCCGCAAACCCCCCGGCCTCCTTCTCCAGCCTCCCTCCCCAACTTTGCTAAGGGTGCTTATTTTAACCCGGTTTTGGTTACAGACACCCCCTTCCCTCCCTCCCTCGCTCACTCCCATCAGGCTCTGGTTACCAGATCCGCGTTTACTTTGGAAAAATCTAAGATCGCCACATCCGAGGATACATGTCTTAAGGAGGCGATGAGCTTTCCGTGATTTTTTTTTTTAATGTTCTTTGTGTAGCTTTTTAAAAGCTAGAGCTTCAGAGCATACCCCCGACGCCCCACTTTGGGGAAGTCGAGGTGAAGGCCCCCGGAACACCCTCGCTCTGGTAGAGAAGCTGGCTCGGCCATCTGCGGGCTCCGCTGCGTTCTCTCTACTTTTCTCCCCCTCTTAAATGCCGTTAAAATGGCTGAATTCCGGCTTTTAATTAAAAACAGCCTATAATCGAAAACGTCTCGGCGTCCCTGGCTCCCCCGCCGCCTGCCGGGAACCGAGAAGGGAACCGACGCCCCTCAGCCCGGCTGGGCGGGCTGGAGCTGGGCTGAGGGCTCAGGTGGGCGCCCGAGGCACCATGGCCCGCCCCCACCCTTCCCAGGGCGCCCCCACCTCCCCGACGCCGGTCCCCGATCCAGCTCTTGGGGACCGGAGGGCTGCGGGGATCCCCCCCTGCACCCCGAAGGGGAGGGGGTGGGGGGTCAGCTGGAGAAGTTTGGAGACCGTCGCGCCCGGCCAGGGACGGACCGGCGGCCGGGCGGCGTACCTGGCGCGGCGGGGCTCCCGGCTCCGGGCTCCGGTGACGGCGACTCCGGTGGTGGCCCCGGCTCCCGGCGCGGCTAGGCGCCCGTGCTGCCCGCCATCCCGCCGCTGCTGCTCCCCTTCGCCACCCGCAGCCGCCTCACACTTTTTGCCCGCCTTTCCTTTTTTTGGTAGAAAACCGCTCCCCGGGCCGAGCGCTCGGCGCGCCAACTCCTCCGCCCTCCCGCGGCCCGGCTCCCGCAGCCCCCGGAAAAGCCAGCTTTCCTCCCGCCGAGCTCCCCGCTTTTTAATAAAATCCAGGTAGCGCCGGTTTAAAGAATCCCAAATCTCCATATACAGCCCGGGATTGGAAAAGGTACATTACACAACCCCCCTTTCAAGTTCCTCTCGCTGGATCTAAAAAAAAAAAAAAAAAAAAAAAAAAAAAGCCAGCGGGAGGGGGGAGGGGGCGGTTGGGGGAGGGGAGTACTCTCCAGCGAAGAAACACGCATTGTTCCCGGGCGCCCGCCTCCCCCCCCCAGGCCGGCCCCCGGCCTCCATCCATTGGCCCCGCGCACCGCCAATCACGCGCATGTAAACACCTTGGCCCTCGGCCATTCCTATAAAACCAATTACCGACCGAGGGGCTCCAGCAGTTTCCAGGCTCCCCACGGCGGGGCTGAATGATCAAAACTGGTGGTGAGAATTTTTCCCGGCCGTTTCTAGGCAGCCCTCCCCCTCCACCAGCTCGGACCCCCCCCTTTTCCTCCCTCTCCTCCCTTTTCCTACCCCCTCCCCCGGCGTCTAGGCTGAGTGATCAAAATAGAGGAAGATGGTTGTCGCCGCAATCCAGGGCTTTGCAAGGCGCGGTTTAATGGGCCGCCTGTCAGCTTCCTGCTCGCAGGAGGAGGTGACAAGCCGAGCGAGCCGGGAAGGGCCTGGAGCCCGGCGGGCTGCACCCCGCGCCCGGGCCCGGGCCCCCTACCTCTCCTGGAGTGCGGCTTTTAGAACGCGCGCTGGAGACGCCAAAACAGACAAGGGCTGCTTTTTCCCTTTTTAACTCCCTCTTTTAAAACAAAGCAGCGATTCATTCCTTTTCCCCCAGCAAGCGCGGTTGGGTGGGATGGGCAGGCGTTGAAGGCCCTTTTCCTAGCCTCGGCCTGCGGGTCCCTCCCTGAAACGCGGTGTCAGATGGTTACTGATTAATATTTTGGAGAGGCAGCGGCGGCGGGTAGCGGGTGAGTCTCTAATCTTCTAAAAGGGGTTCCTATAGAAACGCGGGCCAGGGCGCGCCCCTCGCTCGGCCCCGGCCGGGGCTGTGGCGCTTTGCACCGCGCGCCCTTCCCCGAAGCTTTTCTTTGCGTGGGCGCTCCCCTCCTCTTGCCCCCCCCCAAAAAATCAGAGCAGAAAAAAAGGATTAGATCGGCTGAGCGCGAACTGACTCCCTCTCGATTCTGACATTTCAGCCTATTAGCATTTCTCCACGGGGCCTTCTGAAACCTATTAAAGTGTAATATTAAAAACCTCTTGGCTGGGGGCCTCTCTCGCCTTCCATCCGCCGCGCCCCCTCCAGGGAGGGCGAGACCGGGAAAAAAAAAAAAAAAAATCTGTTGAGCTCAGAGGAAGCAGAAGCCAAGCCCAAAAAGTGCTTGGCTGGCCGCGGCGGCCGGAGGGGGAGGGGAGCCCCAATCCCCCAGACTTTGTACTTTTATTTTGCGCTTTCAGCAAAATCCTTTCTCGGTTGAGTCGCCGGAGCTGCCCGCGGCAACCTACTTGGCTGCGGGCGCGAGGACTGCGGACGCGGTCGGAGGGGCCGCCCTGGGGCCCCCGCACCCTCTCTCTGAAGCCCCGCAGGGACCCGTGCCCGACTGGGCATTACGTACCCTCAAATGGAAGCTTGGAGAGGCAGAAATCCTTGCCGATCCTGCCTCGGAGAGCAATCGCGGTGATTAGATTTTAATTAAAACAAGAGAAGCCCGCTCTTTCGCCCCGCGCTGCGGACTCAGCGTTTTCGCATCGCTGGTTCTTTTTTTTTTTTTTTTTTTTAATCCATTTTTAAGCAACTTTTCTGGAGGGGGAAAAATGAGCTAGTTAGCGCCCGTTCGTTCTATTTTCTTTTCTCCACTTTTAGAAGAAAACGGGGAGAGGGGATAGGCTTGGAGAAAGCGAAATGGGGGTGTCTAATTTAATTCCAGTATAAATTTGAGGAAAAAAGTTCAGCCTCTTGAGGGCAGTTTCAAGTTGCCCTTCCAGGAGCCTCTGCGCTGGTTTCGAGGCTGCCCTCTTTTGGAAGCTGGAGCTCCGCAGGGGGAGGAGGGAGGAGTGAGAAGTAAAGAAAGGAACGAAAATAGCCGGAGCCGAGGGGAACAGCGGCGGTGTCCGCGCTTGGAGCAGGGCGCGCAGGTCTCAGTGGCGGCTGGGGCGGCGGGAGGTTCCCGGTGCGGCCCCTGGACGGCCAGGAGCAAAGACGGAGAGGAGAGGGGGGTTAGAGAAAGGAGGTATTGTGTCTTGTGTGCCTTGGGGGAGGGGGTTGACTGCAGAAATAAAATAAGTGCAGTTGAGTTGCGCGGGGCTGCTGGAAGCCGAGGCAGGGGAAGGGGCTATGCGTGCGGGCGCAGCCCCGGTAGGCGCCGAGCATCCTCGAGCCTTATGCGAAGGCCTTTGTGGGTTCCTAAAAGACCCTCCCATGCTTGAGGCCCCATCGTTTCCCCACCCCCCTGGTTGCCCTCCAATATTCGGAGCCCAGACCCTGATCCCCCACCCCATTATCCCCGCCCTGGATCTGGAATGGGTTTTTTGCGTGGGTTTGGTTTTTTTTTGTTTTGTTTTGTTTTTTTAATTTTCATATAGCTCAAGCAAAAAATAGGTATCTTGAGAAAGTTGAGATGGGCAATACAAAGGACTAGAGGGCTGGGGGGGGGGGGAAAACAAAGCCTATTTTTATAAATGTTTAATGTTTTCACCCCTGGATGCTCCAAGACGCCGTAATTGTGAGATGGCGGGGTATGTGTGCCATAAATCATTTAGTTGCTAATAAAAATTCTGCGTGTTTGCCCTGCATTTGCCAATGGCGTTTGCATTTTCCAAGTATGTGCCTTGTCTGCGTGGCGAACCGAGCCTGCATTTCATTAGGGTCGCGGTTCGGGGTAGACGAGACCCCCCCTCCCCCAACCTCCTCCTCCTGGGCCTTTGTGGGCCCCAGCCCCCTCGCGCCGCCCTCCCGGCACAGACTCACGCCCGCGGCCGCGCTAGTCACCGCCCGAGCCCAGCCGGGCCCAGGGCCTGGGGACGCGGCGGCGGCTGCTCCCGGGTCCTGGCCGCGCGGTGCGCAGGACAGCCTGCCCGTGCTGGCTCTCCGAGCGCAGCGTGCCTGGGGCCGCAACGCGCCCCGCCGAAGAGCTGCCGGCCGCGGCCGACCTGTGCACACCCCAGTCCTTGCACGTCCCCCCCGCCGCCGCTGGGCCCCGCGCCCCGGTGCCCCCGCATTCGTAGGGTAAACAGCGTCCGGGAGCCATCTTGGGGCGGGGGGACGGATCCCAGGCCCAGTGGTGGGCGCAGCACGGGCTCCTTCCGAGACCCTGCCATTCGTAGGGCACCTCTGGGGATCCCTTGCCAAGCTTCGGAGTCTGGGGAAGCACCCTCCCCGCTCTGGCGGACCACACTGAGATGTCAGAGCCAGGCCTGGGCGCCCTGCGCGGGGCGGAGAAGAGGCGCCCGGCGTGCGGTCCTCCCGGGTCTGGCCGCCATCTTCCGTCCCTCACCCCCCCCCCCCCGCATACTTCTGTTTACCCGGCGGGATCTGTGGCCAAAAAGTGTGTTGACGCAGTGTGTGTATGTGTGTGTTTTGTACTGACTGGGCGGAAAATCGGGGGGGGGGGAACCTCCTCGCAACCCAAACCTCAGTTCCTGGGGAACCCGCCCAGGCCCGCGCTGTCGTCCGCGGCCAGCCTGGGCTGCCGAGCCGAGGCCTTTTGTGTGTTCTAGGCCTCCGGCTCCGTGCACGCGACCCGACTGACAAAATTATTCCCCTTTGTTTTAAAACCAAAGAACAGGCCAACTTTGAGCCCGGTTCTCCCCGGCCTGCGCCTCGGCCAACGCTGCCCTCTTCGGGGCAGAACCCGGCGCTTTCTGGAACCCTGGTGTTGCTGGCCACGTGGATACATTCTCCCCTTACGCTTACCCCAGAGAAAACTGGCAACCTTTCGTATGCGAGGACACCTGAGCCACCTCCACCCGTCGCCCCAAACTGCCTTTCCCGGTGGGGACCCAAGTCCCCGCGCTGTGCCAGCTTCTCGGTGAAGCCGGCCTCTGCTGCCTGCTCGGGAAGCCCTGGCCGGATCTGGGGCTTACAAGAGCCAGTTTCCAGGTCCCAGGTCTGGCAACCAGGGAGCTCCCAGCCCGGGCACCGCGAAAACCCGGAGAGGCTGCGCCCGGGACATCCATTCTCGCCATCCCTTTTCTGCGACTGGCTCAGCCACGATTCGGCGCAGAGCCGAAGTTCGGCCAGCCCAGCCAAGAGGGGTCCCAACCCTCCAGAAAGACCCAGGACGCAGCGCCAAAGCCCGAACGCTGCAGGGACAAGAGCGCTCGCTCGGTGGGCAGAGCTGGGGCTGAAGCACCAGGCTCGGCCCCAGCGGATCCCGGCGTGTCTCGGCTCCGCCTCCGGCCCTGGCCCCTGTCCCTGGCCCCGGGTCGGGTCTTCCATTCCACTGTTTGGCTCGAAGAGGTCGGAGACGTGCTCGGTGCACAGGGGGCCGGATGCGGCCATAAATCTCCATGCGGGACCTCCTTCCCGCTGCTCACACGCCGGTGCTCCTGGCCGCTGGGGCTCTCGGCCGGCCTCGCGACCGGGACTTCACCGAGTGCCCTGCTCTCCCAGTCACAGCCTGGGGTCCCTGAGACTGCACAGGGAGTCAAGCCAGGAGCTTCCCTGTTCACCAAAGAGAGGAACGGACTCTCCCCTTCAGTGCCATCACCTTCCATCCCCGCGGTCGCCCGGACCCCAGGCGGCCTGGGCCTCACCGGATCCCCGCCTGGGGTAGGGCCACCCGGCCGGGCACTTACTCCTCGGAAGGCTCCGGGAGGCTGGAATGGGCGCACGGCCACCTGCTTGAGCCCAGTTCCGCGCCATTATGGGATGATACCAGGGTTAGGTCAGTGTCTTTTCAGAGCTCAGCCAGCCACCCTTCTCCGCAGACCCTGCTTTAATCCCGCGCCATCGTTCTGCCCTCAGAGTCCTCTGCCGGCGCCCGATATGGGGAGGTGGGATTTTTTCCTTTATTCCTTTTTTTTTTTTTTTTTTTTTTTTTTGCCTGATGAGGACCATGCAGGGTTTCTGTGGGAGCGGTGCTGGGAGGCGGGGGCTCATCTAACTCCCCACCCCGCGCCAGCCCATCTCTCCCTCTATGCCAGGGATACCCGGGACTTTTCGCCTCCCGGCCCCAAGTCGGCACCCCCATCGGCCACCGGCTTTGGCGCAAATAGCTGAACCATCAGGAAAGCAGGAATCGGCGGGGCGGTAGTGGCAGCCTGGCAGGGGCGGTGGTCTTTCCACCTGAACAGTCACGGAGCATCTGGGGGACAGACCCAGAGAGGGTGCATTTGCAATAATAACGCTTAATGTCACCAGCCTTGTGTGTCTCTTTGCCAGAGGGGCGGGAAAAAGGCCTTCACGCGGGTACCTCGCAGCAGCTGAGCAGGCCTGCGTGCGATCGGGGACAAGCACCTCTGAACGGTCTTTGCTCTTTGCAGGGGACTTCGGGGGGGACAGCCACGGAAGGGGGAGGCATTCACCCCCTCCGAGGAGCCTCCCCCTCGCTGTGCCAGTGACACAGTGGCAACGGGCTGGTGGCAGAGGCCGGAGGCGGAAGGTTTGGTAAACCTCGCTGGAGACGGTCTTACTGTGGGAGCTTCGGCTCCTTCCTAGAATTTCTCAGAGCGTGTTTGGAGGGACTGCAAGGGCTCCGGCAGGGCCGGGAGGAAATGGAGCGCTCGCCCCCGCCGCCTGGGAGCAGAGAGGCTGCGACGCCGCTTTCCGGCCATGCCTCCCCCTGCTCCAGCCCCGCCGCAGCGCCCCAGGAAGCGTCTCCGAAAACAAAGCGCTGCGGTTTCAATCCAAGGTTAAAGTCCACCACGAGCAAGTGTGTTTTTTTTTTTTTTTTTTTTCCCTTCTCCGGAATCCAAGAGCGATAGCGTTTCTCCAAATAAACCGCCAATAAATCAGCTCCCGGGGCCTCCTGCTGAAGAGTTCTACTGACCTTGGGGAATGGTTTTCCTGCTTAGACCCCCTCCGAGGCCGGCGGAGGGCGGGGGAGGGCCACGGTGCTCCCCGCCAGGGAGAGGCAGGAGAGGGGATGGCCAAGGGCATTCGTGGGCGGGTACTGTGGCACTTGTGTGCCCAGAGGGTGTGGGGAAGTTTTGGAATTGGGGGGGTGGTTATTGAGGGGGGGCTGGGAGTGCCTGGCTGGTAGGGATTATTGTGGGAGCTGGCTGCTCTGGGGGAAGCTGGCCGCATGTGCATTAAGTGCCTGGGAAGCCCACACTGTTCAAGGATGAACACAGCCTCTTTGGGGGCCTCCTTTGTCTGGGTGTGCTTGGGTGTGCTCTGCGGGCGAGTTTGTACGGGTGTGACTAATGGGATTTATGTATGTCGGTGCCAGGGTGACTAATGGAGGACTTGGCAGCACGTGTGTTGGGGGAGGAGGGGGCCGCACCTAGGTGGGGAGTCGGGGCTCTAGGAGGAGGCCGCCTCCTGCCTGGTCTTTAGGGGTTCACCTCTCTGGCCGCCTGTTCCCAGCTTTGTTTGGACCTCTGAGCACCCCCCGGTGGGCCTGTGTGTGCTGAGATTTCTGGAGCAAATTCCATCACAGCCCTGCCCGCCCCCCAACGTACCTCTGTCCCCTCCCACTACCCTGACCCACTCTGCCTCTGCAGACCCAAGCTGGCCCTTCCCCATCCATGGCAGACAACTCCCAGTTTCTTCTTTTCCAGGCTGGAAATTTCTTTTGATGCAAACTGGCCCCTGCTTCATACCAGCTTTGACAGCCCTCTGACTTGGGTTCCGTGGTGCCCATTCGATGGACGAGAAACCCCAGGGGAAGTGACAAGCTCACACAGCTCAGAAGTGGCAGCAAACACCCTCAACGAAGCCAGGCAAGGGGGTACAAACGTGGAGCCCCAGCATCCCTGGGAGCCCCCAGCCTAAGACCAGCTTAAAGAACTATACTAACGCCCCTGCCATGCCATTTACTGCCCTTCCTCATCAATTCTCTGTACTCCCTGCTGCTTCTGTTCTGCCCCCACCTAGGGGGAGGCGACAGAGGTCAGAGGTCAGTGGGAGTCCTTTGGGCCTGGGGTTTGGGCGGGTGAGGTCAGGCCTTCTTTGGGAGCAGGGCCCACATTCTGCACTCCAGGGCTGGAGGGGGCTGCAGGCGGGAGTTCAGGGGAGCAGACCCCGGGTCCCCCACACCTGCTGTAGATTCTGGCTCAGGACACACCTGGACAATGACATGTCCCATCTCCCTCGGGGTCTTCTGGTTTCTGACACACACACACACACACACACACACACACACAAAATCTCTGAGTGCTCTTGTAGGTGTTCTTGCTGCTACTTGCACACACGTTCTGTCCCGTGCATCTGTGTGTCATGGGTACACTCGTCACAGGCGTCCCTGCAACCCAGAGAAATGGGGTGGTCTTCCTAAAGTAACCCAGCCTGGGTGGCAACAAGCAAGCCTTACCCATTTCTGCCCAGCCCTCCACCTCCCGTGCTCCTCACTGGTGCTCCAGGGCCCACGGTGGCATCTTGAGAGAGGGGACAGCAACACCCAGCCTCATCCCAAGTGTCCTGGGGTCCTCCCACACCCACAGGCTCCCAGGACCTCTGTCTCTGTCTCTCACACACGTGCGCGTGCGCGCGCGCGCACACACACACACACACACACACACACACACAATGTGCGTCTCTCTCTTCACCTCTCTCCCTCCCTCCCTTTTTTTTTTTTTTTTATTCTTCTTTGGCATTTTCTTTCAAGCAGAAAATAAAAACATTTCCCATGGCTACAGCTTTGAAAGCTTCCCTCTTCTCTCTGCCTTTCTCTCGCCCCCACCCCCATGTGGATCCATTTCTAGAGTCAGCAGAAAGTCAAAAACAAACCCTGAAGATCAAACCTGACAGCCCACCCCCCCTTCCCGCATCCCTCCACTTTCCCTGCATGTCTTAGCCTGTCTCCACCCTGGAGATGAACAGGAGGGAGCCCCCCGGCACATGCACAAATGCACTCCCACACCTTCTATGGCTGCAGGGAGCCTCTTAAGAACCTTCTAGAGCCGCCCCTGCCAGAAAGGCCTGCTCACTCAGTTCCTCCTGCTGGAAGTGTCTGGGTTCTCCCTTCACGCTCCCCTTTCCAGCCCTGCTCCATCCAACCCTCCTCTGGGAGGCCGCCTGTTGTGGGTTGAATACCCCCAAAATTCATATACTCAAGTCCTAGCCCGGGTACCTCAAAGTGTGACCGCATTTGGAAACAGCCTCCCTGCGGATGTCGTTGGTTAAGGTGAGGTCATCCTGGAGTAGAATGGGCCCCGATATGACCAGGGCCCCTTTAAAAGGGGGGCACAGATACAGGAGGAAGCCTGAAAAGACCGAGACGGAAACAGCCATGTAGGAGACAGAGGCATGGACCAGACTCTGCCGCAGCCCCTGAGGGAACCCACCCTGCCGACACCTTGCTCTTGGGCTTCTGCACTGCAGAACTGAGAGACAGTACATTTCTGTTGTTACCCTGCAGTGACAAAAATCCCCAACATCTCAAAGGCTTAGCACAACACCTAAAAATGTATTCTCCCTGACACATCATCTGCCCTGAGCCCGGGCGACGCTCCACAGCACCCAAGCCACTTAGGTTCCACGAGTGGGAACATCGATGTGAGACCATCACGGGGAAGGGAAGATCAACCCACTGGGGGTCACGTCACTGGGGCTCACCATCCATGTGACCACACCCAATGAAACGGTACTAGAAGGTGGGTCTCCGCCATCCTGTGCCCAGGAAGCACAGGAAAACCTAAGATGGGTGAGCACGGGCAATGTCCACCACAGCTAGAATGTGACCTCTCCCGATCTGTTTTTGTTTTGTTTTTTTTTTTAAGATTTTTAAGTAATCTCAGGCGCCTGGGTGGCTCAGTCGTTAAGCGTCTGCCTTCGGCTCGGGTCGTGGTCCCAGGGTCCTGGGATCGAGCCCCGCATCAGGCTCCCTGCTCCGCGGGAAGCCTGCTTCTCCCTCTTCCTCTCCCCCTGCTTGTGTTCCCTCTCTCGCTGTGTCTCTCTCCGTCAAATAAATAAAATTTAAAGAAAAAGATTTTTAAGTAATCTCTACACCTAACGTGGGGCTTGAACTCACAACCCCGAGATCAAGAGTCTCATGCTCTCCCGACTGAGCCAGCCAGGTGCCCCTAGCCATGGCACTTTCTTAAAAATTCTGGTAAAATATACATAAAATTTGCCATCTTAACCACTTACAAGTGCAGGGTTCGGTGGCATTAAGTGCATTCCCAATTCTGTGCAGCCAGCCCCACCATCCATCTCCAGAACTTTCCCATCATCTCAAACTGAAACTCTGTCGCCACGAAGCAGCTCCTACCCCCTCCCCCAGCCCCCTGACACCCACCCTTCTGCTCCGTGTCCCTGTGAATGGGACTCCTCTGAACACCGCACGTAAGTGGAATCATACAGTTTCTGTCCCTTTTGTTTTTGTTTTGTTTTTTTTTAAGATTTTATTTATTTTGACAGAGACACAGCGAGAGACGGAACCCAAGCAGGGAGAGTGGGAGAGGGAGAAGCAGGCTTCCCGCCGAGCAGGGAGCCCGATGCGGGGCTCGATTCCAGGACCGTGGGACCATGACCTGAGCCGAAGGCAGATGCCTAACGACTGAGCCACCCAGGAGCCCCAGTTTCTGTCCCTTTTGTGGCTGGCTTATTTCACTTCGTATAACGTCTTCAAGGTTTCACCCATGTTGGAGCAGGTGCCAGAGCGTCCTTCCTTTTTAAGGCTGAATAATATATCCCATCGTATGGCTGGACTACAATTTATTTATCTGTTCATCTGTTGATGGACACTTGGGTTGCCCCCACCTTATAGCTCCTATGAATAACACTGCTAGGGACAGATAACGCTTCGAGTCTCTGCTCCCAATTCTTTGGGGTCTACACCCAGAAAAGGAATTGCCCCATCCTACGGCATTTTTATGTTTAATTTTTGGAGGAAGCTCCGTGCTGTTTTCCGGGCACAAGGGTTCCAATTTCTCCACATCCTCCCCAACGCTTGCCATTTGATAATGTGTGGGGGCGGGGGGGGGGGGGTGGTCGCAGCCATCCTAGTGGGCGGGGAGTGGTATCTCATTGTGGTCTTGATTTGCGTTGAGCCTCTTTTTGTGTGCTTATTAGCCATTTGTCTATCTTCGTTATGCGCAAGTTTGCCCGTTTTTGTTTTTAATTGTTTTGTTTTCTGTCCTTAGCACTATTTTTAACACTGTGCTGACCACAATGGAACACTTGAGTGGGCCCCCACTCAAATGGTGATTTGCAAATCTCATGGAGGTTCTGCTCAGAGCACCCCAATCCTCAGGACACTCCTAAAGGTCAATGTTTTCCTGAGGCCACACACTCACGTCCTTGCATTTACCCACTCCTGTTTGTTTCACAAATACTCACCAGGTCGGGGCGCCTGGGTGGCTCAGTCATTAAGCGTCTGCCTTCGGCTCAGGTCGTGATCCCGGGGTCCTGGGATCGAGCCCCGCATCGGGCTCCCCGCTCGGCAGGGAGTCTGCTTCTCCCTCTCCCACTCCCCCTGCTTGGGTTCCCGCTCTCTCGCTGTCTCTCTCTCTCTGTCAAATAAATAAATAAAATCTTTAAAAAACAAAACAAAACAAAACAAATACTCACCAGGTCAAGCCCTGATAAAGTGGTACAGAGTGGTACAGAGTGGCCCAGAGTCCCATCCTGCAGTCTGGTGAGTGGGACACTTCGGCCAACAAAGAGTGTGGTGAGTGTGGACGAGGAGGAGCGGAGGGCCCAGGAGCAGGGCAGGGGCCAGACCAGGCAGGCCCTCCGTCCGCAGGAGAAAAGAGATATTGGAAGGAGTTGGTACCCAACCTCCTTAAATAAAAGGAATACTGGGGCCCACAGCTTAAAATCCCAGAAATAGAACACCTGTGGGGATGGATGGACCAAGCTCTCCCTCCCTCCCTCTCCCCCAACCCCTCCATTCTCCCTCCCTTTCCGCTGCCCTTACTCTCTCCTTGGGACATCAGTGCGGTGGGATATGGCCAACCTCAGATCTGCAACAAGAAAGAGGTACCTCCCCAAAGGGACACGGGGAGAGTTGGTAGTAAAACGGGGAATACCAGTGAGCTCTCTACCCATCAAGCGCTTCTCTGAGGGCAAGATTGAATCAGACCTGAAGGATGACGGATGGACAGATCCCCATCATGCAGCCTTGCTCAGGAGGCAGAACCTCACGGCAGGGCTTGCAATGCCCCTCTCTCTCGTCCTCACCTCCCCCACCTCCCCCTCCTGGGTTCAAGTTCTGGCTCTGCCACCTGCTTGACCCATGACATTTGCAAAGTCACCTCCCTGTCTCAGCCTCAGTCTGCCTGTTGACCTGTCTCTCCCTGCCTGTGTCACCTGCACACCAGGTCACAGTCCTAGTTCCAGAAGAGAACATGCCACGCTATGGGGCACGGGACCCAGCCTTCCCGAGCAGCTGTCGTGACCCACTGTAACCTCTGACGATGGCCACACGGTATCTCCCTGCTGCAGAGTGACCTTGACATTCCTCCCATTCAAGGTGGAGTCTATAACAAGATGCTTGGAAGTGACACGGCATGGCTTCCAAGGCCAGGTCAGAAGAGGAGACGCCAGGTCACCCTTGTGTGTTAAGATGCTCACGTGGAGCGCTGAGCCAGCAGGTGAGAAGCTGGATTGCCCAAGGCCACCAAGCTATAAACTCCTCTCACATGCTGAGGCCCTGGCGAGGCCCCAACCCCCGCCAGCACTGACTCCTGGACGTGTGTACAAGCAGGAGAGAGAAAGGAGCCTCTTCAGAGCTGCCTGAGTGAGGCTCGGGGACTGTGACGGCCCAGGTCACCCCCGGGGTGGCCGAGTGAGGCCTGGAACCCAGTTCTGTTTGCCGCGCCCCCCCCCCAGGCCGCCCCCCTTAGTGGGTGCTGGAATGACCACGCCCCTCGGCCCTCCTGGGCTTGAGTCTGAGCCCCTCACAACCTCTGCCTCCCCCGTCACATGGCGGCCTCCCCTCTAGGTCTGTCTTCACGTGGCGTCCTCCACTCTGTGCGGGTCAGTCTCTGTGCCTCTTCTCCCCTTCTTATAAGGACACCAGTCATATTTGATTAAAGGCCTGGCGTACCCCAGTGGGACCTCATCTTCACCGATTACATCTGCAATGACCCTATTTCCAAAGAAGGCCACCTTCTGGGCTTCCAGAGGTCAGCACTTTAACATGTCTTTCTGGGGCACACAATTCAATCCGCCACCCCGACCCGGGAACCCTTGCCCCTCCACCCCCTCCCGCCACCAGGACACAACCGAAGCCCCTCCCCCAGAAGGCGTGGGGTCCCCTAGCCCTCGGTGAAGCAGAGGGGGAGACTGAGGCCTCGTGTGCGAGGGGCAGGTCTGGCAACCCCCACCCCCCCTCAGCACACGTGCCCTGGCACAGGCCCTAACTGGAGGGATCCCAGCCCCAAGCCACCGTGACTCCGGGGGCTTCGGCTAGCAAGGCCCCGGGGCCCAGGCAACCCGCGGCCAGTGGCTGTGTCGAGTGGAGCCTTCCTCCTCCCACGTGTCGCACACCCTGCAAGGGCCCTGCTGGCCCACGTGGGAGCTGACCTATGACACTTGGTGTTCTGGCTGCCTTTCCTTTGCTGTCACCCTCTCCCACCCCTGCTTTCGGAGGGTCACCCCCAAATAAAGCACCCGCCCTCCCAGCCTCACTGTAGGGATCAGCTCCTGGCGGGGGGGCCCCTCCAGCAGCCAGTTCCTGCGAACCCTGCCCCGGCTACGTGGTCTCCACCCCAGAGAGGCCAGCGGGGACCCAGGAAGGGCTGCAGAGCCGGGGCCCAGACCCGGGAGCGCCTGGACCAGAGCTCCGCCCACACGGCCTGCGCTGACCTGTCCGCAAGTGGGGTCTGCAGGGGACAGCGTGGTTGCCTCTCCTTTCCAGGGGCGGGTGGAGCGGGGGGTTTTGCCGTGATGTGGGAGCGGAGGCCCGGGCGGGGGAAGTGACTTGTCTGAGGTCACGTGGCGGGATGGTGAGAAGGTCTTGAACCCCGATGATGCTCCTGACCCGGCTACTGCCTCCCACGGGCTGGTCAGCCTACAAGCTGGGGGGCCCAGGGCAGTGTGCTCGGGCCGCGGGAACACTCCGAGATCAAGGCGACCACAGAGCCCGCTTCTCCTGCGGCCTCTCCCCGTGCCCTCCCATGGTCGCCCCCCTGTGCGTTTCTGCGTCCCAACCTCCTCTTCTCGTAAGGACACAAGTCCTGTTGGATGAGGGCCCACCCTCGTGACCCCCTTTTAACCTAATTACCTCCTTCAAGGCCCAGTCTCCAAATGCAGACGCATTGTGGGGTATCAGGGGCTAGAACTTCAACATACGCATTTCGGGGGACAGAATTCGGCCTGTTTGGGCTGCTATAACAAATATCCAGAGCCTGGGGGTCTGAAACAACAGGCATGTATCGCTCACATTTCTGGAGCCTGGAGGTCCACGATCAAGGCACCGGCAGACTCTGTTTGGTGAGAACCTCTGTCCTGGTTCATAGATGGCTGTTTTCTCACCGTGTCCCCTTACAGCCCACGCCAGAGGCCCTCTGCTTTATCATGCTCTCCCCCACGTTCAATCCAGTAGACCTCAGTAGATGTCCACTCAAGGAACAAATGAAATGACATGATCCTGGTAGGGTTTTGAAGGATGAATAGAAGTTTGCTAGGCAGAGAAGGCAAGAGACAAACATTCCAGGCTAGAGGAATAGCCTGTGCGGAGACCTAGAGACCTCTCAGCAGGGTCTGCCTGGCTCCCTGGTAGCATGCTGGGCCTGGGGGAGGGGGAGAGCCAGGCACGCCCCCCCCATCCCAGGTGACTGGCCACCCCAGGTCAACGCAGGTGGCAGTGGCCCTGTGCCACCCTGCTGACCTCCCACCCCCGAGCCAAGGCCCATCAGCCTCCACAAGGAGCAGGGCCCCAGCACCTCCACCCACAGGAGCCCAGCTTAGATGATTCTAGGTATCTCTTTTCCCCTTCACGCCTGGGTGGGTTGAGCACTATTTATGCAAACTTGCATTTTATTGGTGTTTTTGTTGAAAGCCCAGGAATTATTCATGGCTGGGTTTCGGTTCTCTTCTGGCAATGACCGCATTTTTGTACACAAGGTACAAATTATGTGTCAGTTCAATTCACCGTCAATCGGAGGCTGCCCCCAAGCATCAAGCAGTGGAGGCTTGGAATGTTCTAGAAGTGAAGTCTGGCTGGAGGCAGCAGGGGCCTGAGTGGGTCATGGTCCCCGAAGTCCCTAAGGACAGGGGACGGGGAAGGGATATAAGGGAGGTGACCAGGGAGAAATTCCCACCTCTGTCCCTTTCCCCTTCATGAGCCTGATCGGGCTCAGTCTTCCCAGATGAAAAATGGGTGTTGTCGGGAGTATTTATTTAGCACAGGAGACCATCCATGCGGCTTTCCACATGGGTCATCACCCATGCCCGCTGTGTGTCACACGCAGGGGGCCCTCCGTGGGGCCTAAAGAGGGGGGCAGAGATGCCGAAGGAAATGAGAAATGAACGCAGAAGGGTCAGCCTCCACTCCTCTGGGGCTGCTGATGTGAAAACATGGCCCCAGGAGCTTTTGACACCTCTCCTACTGAAAGGTGGGGTTTCCAACACCCCATGGAAGCTGGCCTCTCGACAGAATGTGACCGAACCAAGGGTGCCGTGTCTGAGCTGGCCTCCCCCAACCGGCATCTCCTGCTCCCTGTGTCTTGGGGTGACACTCCTTGAAGCCAGCCACCATGATGCAAAGAGGCCCAAGCAGTCCCGTGGAGACGGACGCACGGAGGGGGACCCCCGTCGCCAGCCTGCATGCATGTGTGGGCCGGGCGCCACCTTGGAGCCCGCCCCGGTGGGTGCCACGTGGAGCTCCGCCTGCCGAGATCCGCTCCCACGGCAGATTCACCAGCAAAATAAATGACTGTCGTTGTTTTTGAGCCATCGGTACTGGGGTGGTTTAAGTAAAAGATGGGGTTCAGGTGAAAAGAATTTCTTAGGCCAGGGCGCCTGGGTGGCTCAGTTGGTTGAGCGACTGCCTCCGGCTCAGGTCATGATCCTCGAGTCCCGGGATCGAGTCCCGCATCGGGCTCCCTGCTTAGTGGGGAGTCTGCTTCTCCCTCTGACCCTCACCCCTCTCATTCTCTCTCTCTGTCATTCTCTCTCTCTCAAAAATAAATAAAATTTTAAAAAATTAAAAAAAAAAAAGAATTTCTTAGGCCACGTCACATACTCCTCCCGTGGGGGCCAGACCCCCCCCCCGCCCCCGTGTACCCATTGCCCAGACTTGCCCTGAGGGCCTCCCTGTGGTGGTCGGCTCATAAATGTTCAACGGGCTCTCAGCCGTGGTTGGGAGGGAGGCCTCCGCGGAGGCCTAGCGTCCTGTTCACCAGCCTCCTCGCCAGGCCCAGATCCAGGTGTCGGCAGGGTTGGTGCCTCCTAAGGCCTCTCTCCGTGGTGTGTAGACGGGTGTCTTGTCCCGGTGTCGCCATGTGGCCTTCCCTCTGCGTGTGTCAGTGTTCTGATCTCTTCTTACAAAGACACCAGTCAGACTGAAATAGGGTCCACCCTAATGACCTCACTTTACCTTCATTACCCCTCTGAAGGCCCTCCCCAGCGGTGCTAAGAGCCACCCCTCCACGCAGCTCTGTATTCTGAGGTAGGGGGGGTTAGGATTCCAACATATGCGTCTTGAGGGACACAGCTCAGCCCATCACACCCCCTCCAGGTGGAGGAACCAGCCTGAGCAGAGGTCCAGAGGCTTGGCCGAGCCAAGCCTGATCACTAGCCTACCTGCTCCTCAGACGTATCCCACTTGGCCCAGACTGAAGAACCCCGAAACCGAGGATGCTCGGGGGAAGCGAGTTGGCAGGGAGGGCAGGGAGACTCGTCAGATGCTGCTGAGGTGGGGCTCTTGAGAGCCTACAGCCTCTCCCACTGTGTCTCACTCTGTCAAATAAATAAATAAAAATCTTTAAAAAATAAAAAAATGAAAAATGAAAAAGATTATAATTAAAAATGTAGTTAAGATGCAGTCACACTGGATTTTTATTTTTTTGTAAGATTTAGTTTATTTGTTAGAGAGAGAGAGAGCACACGCAGGGGGAGAGGCAGAGGGAGAGGGAGAAGACTCCCCGCTGAGCAGGGAGCCCGATGCAGGACTCGATCCCAGGACCCTGAGATCATGACCTGAGCCGAAGGCAGACGCTCAACCAACTGAGCCACCCAGACGCCCCTATTTTTATTTTATTTTATTTTATTTTTTATTGTATTGTATTTTATTTTATTTACACACTGGATTTTTAGAATGGGCCCTAATCTGGTGACTACTATTCTTAAAAGAACTGGGAGCTTTGGATACAGACACCCACCCTGAAGAAGGGGGCCATGTGACCCCAGAGACAGACACGGGGCTGGGGGTGCAGGTACCAGCCAAGCACCACCGGATGCTGGGAGGGAGGCATGGGATGGGCTCTCCCTTCAGGCCTGCAGAAGGAGCATGCAATCTAGGACTTCGGGCTTCTGGAATTGTGGGAAAATACATCTCTTAGCCACTAACTTTGTGGTGCTAGGGCAGCCCCAGGAACCCAGGCACCCAGGGTACCCCCCAGGGCCCCAGCCACGCGAAGAACCGGTGGCCAGCGCCCACGGCCATCCACACGTGGAGCGGACCTTCTTTCTGGCCGCACCTTCTTTACACATCCCAGCAAGAGGGGCACCCTGAGTCCCCGCGGTCTGGACCAGGGCAGGCCCGTGACAGCTTGGACCAGAAGAACAGGGCAGAAGTGTGGCATAGGATGTCGGCTGGGGTGGGAAAGGCCACCGTCCAGTGTAATTTCCACCCGGTTCTCCGTGCACTCGGGGGCAGGCCACCAAGTCAGGGGTCCCAGTAGCCTAGGGCCGCCACGCTCCAAGGAAGCCACCAGGAGGCGCCCCGCCCAGGCAGCCCTGGCTGAGCTCCCCACCCCCGCCAGCGTCACCATCACCGTCACCGTGTCACCACCAGCCCTGGCTCCCAGCCTCCCTGGATCCAGGCCTGCCACACTCTCCGATGACCGCAGAGCCCGGGGTCATCTGGCTGTGAGCACGTGACAGACGGCAGGCGGGAACCGTGCTGAGCATCCTCCTGATGTCCTGACCCGCAAAATCCTGAGCTAAAAAACAGCTGGTACTAAGTGTCGCACCAAGTTGTTACACAGCGCTGGTAAATGGAACCTCCGCTGGGTCCCGTGTGGATAATGCTCTAAGTGGGGTGCAGGGCTGCCCGGACGGGCCGGACAGAGCACCTTGCACCCGCTCCCTGGCGGACCTGCCCCCACAGGGACGCGAAGCCAGCCACAGCGCCCACCGGCCTCCAGAGGATCTCCCGTGGCTGCCGCTCCTGGGAGAGAGAGCCCCCGGCAGGGCCTCGCCGGGAGCCAGAGGCCGCGTGGCTCTGGGCCCGCTCCTGGCCCCTGAGGACTGGGGCCGCTCCAAATACCCACCCTGCCCACGGTGTCCCAGACACAGGGCGGAGGGGGCGAGACAGGCTGGCCAGGGGCCCCGGTGACAACAGAGCCACCACGCCCTTATTTTGTCTGCTGTGCGGCCCTGCCCGCCTGGCTCCTCTCCGCCGGCCTTGACATTGGCATTTCAACATGGCGCAGGGCTCCCAAAGACAGCAGAGGCCCACGCACACGCACACGCGTGCTGACCTGCCTCCCCGAGAAACGGCCGTGCTCTGCAAGCCGTGCCCGCGAAGGACGGCCAGCGCTGCAGGAGGAGCGCTGGGCATCGGGCTCAGCCGTGCCATGGCCCCCCCGGGGACTCGACTTTCTCCTCTGTAACGCGGGCTGAAGATAACACCTCTCGGAAGCGACGTCCCATGGCGGGCGCGCAGGAAGTGTTGCTGACATGAGGTGATTCAGGGGAGGAGGGAGAGCGACTGTCTGCCCTTCCCGCCCTCTCTGACCCCCAGGGGTCAGCTGAGGCTGGCTGCAACAGCTCACCTCCACGTCAATGCTGAGCGCTTTTTGACAACTGAGCTGGCTGGTTCCTCCTTCCCTCTCGCCTGCCCAGCCTCCTCTCTGAGAGCTTCTGGGGAAAGGCGGGCAGTGAGCATTTAAGAGGGTAGCATGAGGGGCGCCTGGGTGGCTCAGGTGGCTGGGCGACTGTCTTCGGCTCAGGTCATGATCCTGGAGTCCCGGGATCGGGTCCCGCGTCGGGCTCCCTGCTCACGGGGAGTCTGCTTCTCCCTCTGACCCTCTTCCCTCTCGTGCTGTCTCTCATTCTCTCTCTCTCAAATAAATAAAAATAAAAATCTTTAAAAAAAACAAAAAGAGGGTAGCATGAACTGGGAAGGAAACACACACACATTGAGCACCTCCTGCATGCCCGCTCCAGCAGGCTGAGGACCCCTGTGAAGTTCATCAAATACCTGCCCCTCTCGCCCCACCCCCAGGCCCACCCCAGGCCCCGCAGCCGGCCAGTTCCAGGATGGGGGACGGAGGCTGGCCAGGAGGAAGGGCCTTGCTGGGCCCGGCCAGCCCCAGGTCAGTGTGGCCTCCCCATCTCCACCGAGACCTGAACGTGCTCATTAAAGATCCCGAATCCCTTAGCTTTTAAAACACAGGCTCCAGGATCTGAAACCAGGGGATTCAAAGGCATTTCTCAGCCCGGGAGACAGGTCCGCCCCCAGAGGAGCAGACAGGGGAGGAGGGGGTGCCTCGCTGAAATAAAGGGGGGCCCCGGGGGGGCTGATAACTCAGCCAGGGCAGGTAGAGGGGCCTGAGCTGCCTTGAGGGGCACCAGCATCCCCCTCCTCCCCCCTCTCCCCTCCCCTCCTCCCCTCCCCCTCCTCCCCCTCTCCCTCCTCATCCTCCTTCCCCTTCCCCTCCTCCTCCCCCTCCTCCTCCCCTCCCCCCCCCCTCCTTCCCCTCCCCCTCCTCCTCCCCCTCTTCCTCCCTCTACAAATGCCTCACAGCTGCCCTCTCTCGTTCCTGAAATTCCACTCTGGGCTCCACCCTGGGGCACAGGCTGCACAGACCTTGCACTGATGCACAGATTCGCTGTAGCCGGTCGGCTCTGGGCCTCAGCGTCCCTCCCTGTAAGTGGAGACAAGAAGGGGGACCACCTGGGAGCAAGGAAAATTCTGGGGTCAGTCCCACACTCAGCAAATATGTGTCAAGCTCCTATTCTGACCCCGGCGTGGGGGTGGGGGTGGGGGGGCACAGCCATGGGCAGGACCCTCTTGTCCTTCCCCTCACAGGGCTGTGGCGGGTGGGCAGCCCTAGCCCCCGACCTTGCGTCCGCTCAGACACCCTCAGGCTCACTGGCCAGTCTCTGGAGCTCTTTGGCCTCCCAAGCCCTCCTGGCCTGTCACCTGGTGCTCTGGGGGCTCTGGGGGTCAGAGCTCGGGAGCTTGAGTTGGCTGGGTGGGCCGTGGCAGCCACGGAGGGGTTGAGAGGAGTGACTACCCTGTTTGGGGACCTGACCCGGCTCATTAAGGGAAGGTCCCCGGGGTACCAGCGAGGGGGCAGGGGGGAGAAGCCAAGCCAGGGTGAGCCAGTCACAGGTCACGGCTCAGGGCTGCCCCGAGGTGGGGGATTCTTTCCAGGGATCTGGCTCAGGCTCTGCCACACCCACGAGGCAGCCCCAGCGACCCCAGGGCAGGCCTCTGAGAAAGGTGCAGGTGTCAAAAGGATCTAAGGTCAGACTCAAGAGTCGTAAGTAGTAAGTAGGCCGGAGGTGACTCGGGCTGAGGGAGAGGGGTGGGAAGCATGTGTAGTGGGGAGGACAGAGTTTCAGTTCAGGAAGATGAGAGAGTTCTGGAGAAGAATGCCAGGGCTGGCTGCACAGCAGCGGGACCGTGCTGAACGCCCCTGAACTGGGCCGGGGGGGGGGGGGGGCGCAGATGGGGCAGGGTGCGCTCCTGCAAGAACCCAGCTCTCCAGAAAGGGCTCCGTGGGGAGTTTAATTTGGTTCTTTTCCTCCTGGAACAAGGTTGTCCCTGGAGACCTAATCCCTTCTGGGGATTTAAAAGCCACCAACTTGCCAAGGAAGAAGCCAGCTCCTGGCCTGAGGCGATGCCAGCTTCCCATTTTAATTGGAGTGTTTTGAGCCCTGAGCGCAAGGTTCCCAAAGTCCCGAGCTTCCCTCGCTGCGCCCACAGGGACGGGAGACGTGTGCTGGCTCCGGGCCCGGGGTTTCCGAGCCCCCATGGCCCCATCAGCAGCCCATTCACGTGGGGTGTGGGGCGCCCACAACCGTGGCTGGTGAGTGGCTAGACCACCAGCCACCAGCTGTACAAAATCCCCCATCCCAGACCTCCACTTAGTGCCAGCAAGTGTGACAGAGCATCCAGTTGGCCCAACACTGTCCCACTTTCATAGCTAAATGTCTTGCGTCCATTCAGCCTCTCAGCCCGGGCCGCAGGTCGCCCTGCCACCACAACCAAGGGGTGTAGTGGGTTAAGCGGTGTCCCCCCCAAAAGACACGTTCACCTGAACCTCAGGATATGACCTTATTTGGAAATAGTCTTTGCAGATACAGTTAAGGTAAGGATCTCTGGTTAAAGATCATCCTGGATTATTAGGGTGGGCCTAGATTCAGTGAGAGTCCTTATAAAGAATGAGAGCATGCACGCTCACACACACACACACACACACGCACATACACACACACAAAGGGGGTGGTGTGCAGGTGGGGCCAGAGGTCGGAGGGAGACCTCCACGAGCCAGGGAATGCCAACGATCAAGGAGAACTGGAGCCACCAGAATCTGGAAGAGGCCTGGAATGGATTCCCCATCCCAGCCTCCGGAAGGAACCGCCCGGCCGACACCTGAATCGCAGACTTCTGGCCTCCAAGGGGTGAGGGAATAGATTCCGGGTGTTTTTGGCCACTCTGCGCTGGGGGCTGTGGCCAGCCCCCCGGGGGCGCCTCCACCCCAGCCCCAGCCCCACGGGGGCTCCCGGCTCCGGAGGGCTAATCTCCTGCTGCTCCCGCACTGGGCACAGGATCTGTTTTCCATAAACACTCTTTTGAACAGAATTTCATTTTTCTCACCCAAGAAAAGCGTCTAGAGGAGAATGCCCAGACTCTCAGGGTAGAGAGTAAAGGGGGAGGATGTTCTGTGTTTTGTTGAGGGTTTTTCCTTTTTCTTCTGGCATTCTCTGTCCTTCCTGATTTTTCTCTAATGAACGTGGGGCCAAGGGCCTCTGAAGGTGGGTTCCTGCCCCCGGGGCGGCTCTGAGATCAGGAAGCCAGGGCAGGGGAGCATGGAGGGGAGGAAGCCGGTCTCCCAGGGTGGGCAGGACGCAGTGACCAGCACTCAGCTATCCCCCGTTGCCCCTGTGTTGAGTGCTGGGCGCTGGGAGGCAGGGTGGGAGGGAGGGGTGCTCCAGGCAGATAACAGCTGATAGCCTGTGACCCCCCCAGGCTATCAGCCCTCCGGAGGGAGGGGCTGCGGAGGGGAGGACGTCCTCCCTCCTCCTCCAAGATCCAAGGCTTGGGATCTACAAGCTTATTTACACAGGCTGTGGTGTGGCCTCCCTGCCCCAGATGGGGCCCCATATGGGCCCCAGAGGCCACAGAGACCACCAGGCCAGAGGCACCCATGCTGGAGGGGTGCAGGGAAGGAAGAAGCCGCCCCCCGTCTCCCAAACTCGGCCCCTTTGCAGCATCTTTAATTTGTTTGTGCAGAAAATAAGCTAAGGGAGGCAGCGGAGACTTTGTTTCAAAAAGAGCAGGCCTCAGCATTTCCCGGGCGCTGGCAGCGTGCCTGGGAGGGGGAGGGGGAGGGGGAGGAGGGCGCATGTGGTTTCATCTCATTCCTGCGTGGAATCACTCCTGGGCGGCCGCTCTCTCCATCACCCACCAGAGGCCCAGCCCGCCTCCGCTGCCCCAGCTCCAAGGCCCGCAGCCTTGGTCCTGTGGCCTGGCTGAGGGGAGGCCCGAAAGGCCCCCTCCGCGGAGACCTGGGCCCGCCCCCCACCCCCCGAAGCTGGCCGAGAGCGGCGGGGGGGGGGCGGGGGGGCGGAGAGGGAGGTGCAGCAAAGCCCGGGCTGCCCGAGGCTCCTGCCTGCCTGGGTCTCAGTGACCCATCTGTACAATGGGATGACAGGGTTGCGGCTCCTGAAGTGAGGTGCAGACGTTTCCGAAGGCGTGTGGGAAGGGGTATGTGTGCCGAGTGTGCACTGGGACTCCTGACACAAAGTGGCTTCTGACGCAGACATGCTTCCAGGTTTGAGGGGTTCAGCAAGGGCAGGATCTCTTCATGGGCCCCGGCCCCGGGCCAGCCCCTGACGGCTCTCGGGGGCACAATGCTGCAGAGGGAGGCCGAAGTTCAGAGAGAGCCCAGCCTCACCCCAGAGCCCACGGTGGTGGAGCCTGGGTTCTCACTGGCCTCCGGGGGGGGGGGGGACTCCGCCCAGGCCCCCCACGGCCCCACCCCAGGGCCCTGCCATCCCTGGCTGTGCACCCCACGGCCATGGCAGGGCAGCTGCCCAAGGCTCCTGGCAGAGGTGGCCTCTCTGAGCCCCCCCCCAGGGCCTGGCAGGGCTGGAGGAAGCCCCAGGAGAGGGGCCAAGGGCTCCCCCCACGCAGCCACGCCTGCTTCTCCAGATTCTGCAGGCTGTGCTGACACCTGCTGGCATCACATCACCATAGCAACCCTGGCCGTGCCTCCCACCGCCCGCCCCCAGCAAGGAGTGAATGGGGTGGGGGTGGCCCGGGGCAGATGGGGCCCTGTGGACCCACAAGGGTGGCGCCCACCAGTAATGGCAGGCCGATTCCAGGGGCACCTTTCCATTATTCCCACAAAATGCCGTGCCCCCACCCTGCCTGGCTTCATTTCTCCTTCCTCCACACTCCACCGCCCCAGAGACTCCTCAGAGCCCGGCCCTGCGCCCAGCCCCCAGTCCTCAGCGCAGGACTTGTCCTGGGGTACAGGCTTCAGGGGTTCCCATGTTGGGCACCATGACCCCTCCCACCCCACTGGGGCCACCAGAAGGCAGGCAGGGGGGTGCCTTCCCCCACCCCAGCTCCCCTGGGTTTCAACCTCCTCCATACTGCTGGCCCGCATTCACCTCACTCCATGCCTGGGCCCGGGCCAGCCATCCCTCACCTGGGCAGCTGTCACCCCTCACCTAGGCGACTGTCACCCCTCACCTGTGTGCATGTCACCTCTCACCTGTGTGCGTGTCACCCCTCACCTGGGCGCCTGTCACCCCTCACCTGAGTGTCACCCCTCACCTGGGTGCCTGCCACCCCTCACCTGGGTGGCCATCACCCCTCACCTGGATGCCTGCCACCCCTCACCTGTGTGCGTATCACCCCTCACCTCTGCCACCCCTCACCTGGGCGCCTGCCACCCCTCACCTGGGCGCCTGCCACCCCTCACCTGGGCGCCTGCCACCCCTCACCTGGGCGCCAGCCACCCCTCACCTGGGCGGCTGTCACCCCTCACCTGGGCGCCAGCCACCCCTCACCTATGTACATGTCACCCCTCACCTGGGCGCCTGCCACCCCTCACCTGTGTGCGTGTCACTCCCCACCTGGGCGCCTGCCACCCCTCACCTGTGTGCGTGTCACCCCTCACCTGGGCGCCTGCCACCCGTCACCTGGGCGCCTGCCACCCCTCACCTGTGTGTGTGTCACCCCTCACCTGGGTGGCTGTCACCCCTCACCTGGGTGCCTGTCACCCCTCACCTGGACGGCTGTCACACCCCAGCCCCAGGCCCTTGCTCTTCTGTGGCCCCCAAAGCCACATGTGTGTGTGCCCCACAGGGAAAATTCCAGACCCTCCCTCAGGCCACACAGGCCTGCTCTTCCCACCTGAGGGCTCAGAGCATCCTATCCCCCTTCCCAGAATGTTTTTCCCAGCTCCGTTGATCTCTGTTCAGCAAAGCCTTCCAGGACATTCCACCAGCTGTGACCTCTCTGGGCCCTGTCGTTACCTGGGGACTGTGTCTCCCCCTCACCATGGTGCCCCAGTGGCACTGCCATGATTGCAGGGTCCCCACTGTGCCTGGGCTGAGCCCAGTGCCGGCACCGGGAAGCGTTTGCTGACTTGGGGGCCTCCCAGCCTCTCCCGTCCCTGCTGGCTATGCCCTATGGGATGACACAAGCCCGACCCCGCATGCCCAGCACATCCTGCCCGGGGCTTCCTGCCCCCAGGGCCTGGCACTGGGCCTCAGCACACAGAAACGGGGAGTTGCAGCGACCCTTCTGGAAGCTTTCTGAAACGGCCGCTCAGTGGTGGGAGCCAGATGGTGGACATTGGGCCACCATCTCTATTGGTCCCTTAGGATGGGGTAGTAGACCGGAAGGACGAAGAGAAAGAGCCCTGGTTTGCCCCAAGGTGGCTCAGGGTCTTGGGCTAGTCCCCTCCTCCAGGGCCTCAGTCTCCCCATCTGAACTCAACAGATTGGGCCCATCTGGTTCTGACAACTTGGTGATGCCTGGGTGGACCCTGGTGGCCGAGGGGGACATCAGCCCTTCCCGGATGTCCCCCATGCCCTGGTACCGCTCATGCTCTGGGTACCCAGCCGTCCTGGGGGCCTGGTCCAGTGCCTGTTCCCAGTCTTGCACCCAGAAAGCTCGTGGCAGCCCCTGCCCCGGTGCCCAGAAAGTCCCTGAAGCTCAGCTGGCCCCAAAGGGGAGGCTGGTCTCTCCTCTCATCCCCCTCTAATGGCAGCACTGAGTGCCTTCCGGCCCCAAAGGGGAAGCTGGTCTCTCCTCTCATCCCCCTCTAATGGCAGCACTGAGTGCCTTCCGGCCCTCCTGGCCGTCCCGGCCCAGAGAGACAGCCACGATGTCAGGGCATTTTGGCCACGGCACCAGAAGCCACGTGTCGGGCCAAGGGAGGCCCCACGGACTGGTCAGCAGACCAACCTAGCCTCCCAACACACCTCTCGCCTCTCTCTGTGGGCCTCTCTTCCTCTTCTCTCCACCCCCTGTCAATCTGGTTTGGGTTTGTTTTAAAGATTTTAAGTCATCTCTCCACCCAACATGGGGCTCAAACTTACAAGCCCAAGATCAAGAGTGGCATGCCCTAGGGCTGCCCCCTGCTAATCTCTTCATCTGATTTCCCTCTGCTTCTCTGCCTCTGGCACCCCAGGCAGAGGGAACAGCCTGTGCAAAGGCCCTGTGGTGGACCAAGCACAGAGCAACAGAGGACTTGAAGGGAGACAGGCATGGCAGAGAGTAGAGTATACAGAAGCAAGAGCATGAGATGGGGAAGGGACAGCACTGGATGCTGAGACTCAGAACGGGGCCATCCCTTCTAAGAACACAGACTTGCAGGCTGACAGAGAACAACTCAAATCAGATCAGCTCAGGTTAGATCCACGATAGTCATCATACTTGTGTATCAGAAAAGGATCTAGTGAACACTGTGTGCTCCATAAAATCCAATCTGTCCCACCCCCATTCTGTAGGAGCCCCCATGGTTTGGGTGGACCCTAACCGGTCTAAGCAAATCAGGGTGTTCTCATCTCCCTGGTCATAATAATTGGTTCAGGGGTAGGAATAAACAAGGAATCCCACAGCCCAGCTGGCCAATCACCACCCTAAACTGAGTCCTTTTTTTTTTTTTTAAGATTTTTTATTTTTATTTATTCATGAGAGACAGAGAGAGAGAGAGAGAGAGAGAGAGAGGCAGAGGGAGAAACAGGCTCCCAAGGAGCAGGGAGCCCGATGCGGGACTCGATCCCAGGACTCTGGTATCATGACCGGAGCCGAAGGCAGACGCTTAACCATCTGAGCCACCCTGGCGCCCCTAAACTGAGTCCTTGCAGACACTACTAAGCTGCTGGATCAATCCCGACCTGAAGTCCACTCATACCTTTTCTTTATTGAAATAAATTCTTTATAATTATGCCATTTTGCACTAGGTTTCTATTATTTTCTAGCATTTGCTACCAAAACACATCCTGGGAATGTGTTCTCCCGGAGACTCAATGTAGCAATGAGGCCACCTCAGAAGCCAGACAGAACAGTTTCCAGATGGCAATAAAGCAAGGAATGCCTCTCCAGTGTCAAGGAGGATAAAGCTGTATTTTAAAAAGTAACAGAAGGTCTGGGAAATTTAACTCTTGGATAGCAAAGGCCTGCAATGCTCCCAGTGGGTGCGTGGGAGGGGGCAGGCGGCTAGCCTGGTGACGGGGTCCAGGCCCCCTTGCTCAGCGGATCTCCAAGTCACATCCCGGCAAAATGCCACCCCAGCCACCGCGCCCAGCTGGCCTGTGCCCACAGCCCGCCGTCCAATTCTCTCAGCGACTGTGTCGCACCACCCGAGCCACGCTGGAAAATTGCCCACAAGTTAAAAGAGATTTCTTTCCAGCAGACATCACTCCGGCAGATCCGGGCCTTATCTTCCCCTTCCAGAATAAGTGTTGTTCATTTCACTTCCTAAAATAAAATAAAATAAAATAAAAAATCTAAACCACAAACTGAAAAACAGGTGGGGCCATTTCAGGATTCGGCTGGTGCTTGTCTGGGAGCTGATAAGGAGCAGCCAGTTGCCGGGCAACACGGCAGTGAGCCGAAGGGGAGGTGTGCCCGGCGTTTCCGGGGCACCCCATCTGTCCCCCCCAAAAATAGCTGGGCACGAGCAGGCCCAGGGCTCAGTATGGCCTTTCTCATTCTCGGGAGGTTTCACCCCTAAGTATTTGGGAGCCTAGAGAGATGAGGAGCAGAGCAGAGAAGTCTGCCTGTGCAGAAATGGTGTGAAACAATGTGTTAATGAGGCAGAAAGGGCAACAGTGACTGCCCCCGGGGGTCAGGGCCTGGCACCCTGAAAGCAGTCAGAGGCAAATGCACGTCTGGCCTGGGAACCCCGACTGGGGGGCTGCTGGTGGACCTCCTGGAGGGAGGTCTCCAGAGGCAGGCTAACAGGGTTTTGCCTTGACCCAGCTCTGGTCCACGAATTCATCAGGAATTGGCACGAGGGATAGAAATCGCCTGATGAAACGTACAGCCAATCCAAAAAGCCAGGAGAGGCAGGAAAACAAACAAACAAACCCGCATTTCATCTGACCACCACCCCCAACCCACCCCACCCCAACGAAACCTGCCAGGCGCTCAGTGTCGGGTGGGGGCCCACCGCCTCCTGTGGGCCGTGTGACCATGCAAGGTGGCAGTCAGCTGGTTAGACTGGGGGACACGGAGCCACCCACTTCACAGGTCGTGTGTTTGTGTTAAAGCAGTTCATGGAGAGAGGGTTTCAAATGGCACCCGACACGCAGTGAGGAACCCACAAACACAAGCCACTGCTATTACCGGTACTTACGGTATCGGCTGAGTGAATGTAGAACAATCATAAGAACACTCCAAAGATGAAAAGGCCGAGAGCTGAAGACACACACGGGGTGCCCTCTGTCACTTGCACACCTCTGTCCTCCCCTCAAGGTCGTGAGTTTGAGCCCCACGTTGGGTGTGGAGCGTACTTAAAAAAATGTTTTTCAACATAGAATTACCCTATGATCCTGCAAAGAAGATGGCCAGAAGACTTGAAAGAAGGGACTCAAATGAGAGATTTGTACACCCGTACATATAAATGGCAATACTCACAAGGTGAAAGCTACCCAAGTGTCCATGGGCAGATGAATGGATAAATGCTACCACACACACACACACACACACACACACACACACACACACACACACACTCTCACTCACCAATGACTAAAACGAAGGACTGACCATACCAATTGTTGGTGAGGACGTGGAGCAACATCCGTGGTTTACCCAACATACCACCCAAGGAGCTGGAGGACGGGCTGCCGACTTTCCGCTCAGGGAGTCAGAGGCGTTACCACACACCTGGGAGCATCTGGACGTGTTTGGGGGCTTTGGTTTTCCTGGTACACGAGGCATCCTTGGCATGTCCCAAGGGCTTAAGATGTCGCCCCTTCCCAAAAGCCAATGTGGACAATTCACCAGGAAGCCATGAAATCCACTTACTGGGCTCCATCCAACCAAAGTTTAGTTTTTCTTTTTCTTTTTTTTTAAGATTTTATTTATTTATTCATGAGAGGCAGAGAGGGAGAGAGAGAAGCAGAGGGAGAGGCAGGCTCCCAAGGAGCAGGGAGCCCGATGCGGGACTCGATCCCAGGACCCTGGGATCATGACCTGAGCTGAAGGCAGACACTTATTAACCGTCTGAGCCACCCAGGCGCCCAAAGTTTAGTTTTTCAATGAAAGATAGAATAACAAGAGAACACAAGATAAAACACCAGCATGCATTCCTCACGCTCGGGGTGAGTATCGCTGCCTGAGGATCTAGTTTGGGTCACTACGTCTGTGTTCTCCTACTAGGTTATGATGTAAAATACAGTCTTACTGGGGGCCCAGGAAAAAACATGTGTGACAAACACGAGGTGCTCTCACAGGCTGCTGAGGGGGGAGACACCCACAGCGCTGCCCCCCACAACCCCCATGGTGCCAAGCGAGGCCTGAAGGGACAGTCCGAGGCCGCCTGAGTGGCCGGGAGCTTGGCTGAGGGACGCACAAGCGTCCACACAGGCTGCAGCCAGAGGAGGCCTCAGCCATGGGGCCGGTGAGCCCGTCATGCAGCGGGGCGGGCACAGCAGGTGCACCGGGCCCGTGTGTGGGCTTGGCGGGGCCACTGCCAGGGACCCGGAGCAGAGAGCAGGGCACACTCGAGTCCCTGCACAGTGGTGGCTGTCTTCACGGGCCAGGCACGTGGGGGACAGTGAGTGGCCAGCTGGACGCACAGGCTAAGTGTGGGGCTCACAAAGGCCTGTGGCACCGTAGCCGACAGGTCAGGGAGGTGGGCTTTTACCCTGTGGGTGTGTGTTGAGACGGCTGCAGACCTAACTGTGTGTGTGTGTGTGTGTGTGTGTGTGTGTTCGTGCGTGTGTGTGCTTAATAGGTTTTTTGTTGGGGGGGGCGGTGTCTGTTTCTGCTTCAAAACAGCTTGTTTTGCCAGAGTGGCAGATGCCAGTGTGATGGTCAGCGTGCCCGGCCTGGTCCCTGTCAGCAGATGTGTCTGTAAGGGGTTTGAAGTCCCTGCAGCAGGGCCTGGCCCCAGTCTGACGCAGAGGCACGGACCCCGACCTGCCGTTCCACGCCAGCCCTGCCCTCTGCCCTCTGCCCTCTGCCCCAGAGCAACTGTCCGGGCACCGAAAGGCTTTTCCTTCTCCCTCACCGTATTTTTTCTTCCTTTTTCAGGAGCAGTGCTGCTCTGAGATACGGAGCTTCTGGAAACTGAGCTGGGAGTCTTGTTTGTGCGAAGAAACTGTTCTTCCTCCACACACGAGTGCTGTGTTTATGGGTGAATCCCCCCTCATGTGCGGCCGTTCTCGGTCCACCTCTCTCCCAGTGACCATCCTGCCCTGCAGGAGTTCGGCCCCGCAGAAGTTTGGTGGGGGAGGTGAAGCCGGGTTGGACTGGGGGCCCGGGAGGGGTTGGGAAAGGGGCCTCTCTGGGTGCTCACCCGGGCTGCTGAGGACCCAGGGCCTGGACACACAGCCCCAGGCCCCCTCGGCCTGCTCTGGGCTTCGGTTCCATCAGCCTGAAGGTGGGTCGCAGACTTGGCTGGGGAGTCGTTCTGGGGGGACCACACACATACGGTTACCAGCCCCAGCCTCACACAGCCACTGACGACCCACCGTGGGCTGGGTCCCAGGAGCCATAAAAGGAGCTCAGACTGCTTCGGGGGTCAAGGGCAAGTGGAAGAGAGGGGCCGGGGTGAGGTCTCAGGTCCTCGCGAGGGTGGGAGCCTGGAAAGCGTGCTGCCCAGCCCAGTGGCCACACCTGGCCCTGCACCAGCCCTGTCCTTGCTGGGGGACCAGCACTGCTGGGACTGGACCCCTTCTTTTCTCGGCTGCCCCACAGGGTCTGTGGCTCACAGCTGACCTGGGCTTCTCCACCCAGAAGGACACACAACTGTGTCAAGACGGGCGGTTGTACATGAGGACAACTGCGTTACCGCGTCTAGGGTTAGCTGCTGCTGCTGCTTGTTGGTCTGTTTCAACATTTCGGGCTTTAAACACGTTTCAGGAACAAAATTCCTTAGCATCAGATTCTTTTTTTTTTGGCAGACACAAGTGTTCCACGGAGACTGACTTGAACCAAACCAGACCGAAGAGTCTCTACCTTCTCTCTCTCTGGACTGAATGCATGTCACCATTCAACAGCCTTGGTCCAAGCCCGTGCCCAGACCAGGGGCTTGCGCAGGGATGACGGGCCAGCATCGTCCCTGGGGAATGTCCCATCCACGGAAGGAACAGATGAGCCGCGGGATAGGAAGCCACGCTCCTATTCGCTACTGAGGGGGGGACGGTCCCTGTTCTTCCCAGAGCTGTACGGACCCCTCAAATTCTAAACACCTTAGGACCCCGAAATTTTATTTCTAGGAATGCCTTCTCTTCTAAAGAAAAAAAAAAAAAAGACACACACATACTCCATTTATAAGAACACTCACTGCAGCTCTGCTTATAAAAACAAAAATCTAGAGGCAACCTAACTGCCCAATCATGGGGGACCGGTTAAATAGGTCAGGTAAATAAAGCTGTCACAAGTCACGGTGCAGCAGGTTACAGGGGGCAGGAACGCATGCCCCACATACACAAGCAAAAGGGGCACTGGGCAAAGTCGTCTGTGGAATATAATCCCATTTCCCCCCATCTCCACAGCCCAAAGACAAAGGCTGGAAGGATGTACTCTGAAATATTAACATTGGGATTACTTTATTGTTCCTTTTGTTTATATTGGCTGTTTCTCAAATGAGCTTTATTCTATTAGGAAAGAAAGACTGCTTGCAAAACCGAAGGCAGGACGATAATGGCAGTTGGCAGGGGCGTCTGCACGAGGTACTGGAGTCACACAGGACAAGAAGGGGGTTGCTCCTGTTTGCAAGGGCCCGGACCAGGAGGACAGATCCCCAGGGGGCTAATGTCAAAGGCAGCTGGAGGTTGAGGGACATGGGGGAGTCTCCGCAGTCACGGACAGAACAGGGCAACTGTAGTGGAGGGAGCAGCACAAGAACGGGCAGGGGACACCTGGTGGGTCCCTGAGGCTGGCTCACCAGACAGCCGAGGCCCCCAGGAGGGCCCAGCGCCCAGGTCTTGCCCCCAGAGGGCAGGAGCGGCTTACGAGTCTATGCTTCCACGGTCTCCAGGTCCCCGGAGAGCAAGACGTGGGAGCAGAGAGAAGTGGGGCAAAGCACTTCTTAAGTGCTTTATTATATCTTTATTAGAAAATGTTATATATAAATAAATACATATATTTATTTATTATAAAACATTACATACTTTTTATATAATATTTATTATAAGACATTATAAAACAAAGGCTCTCATCTCCCTTATAGATAGAGTGTCTACAAACCAATAAGGAAAAAGTAACAAAGGGGTGCCTCGGTGGCGCAGTTGGCTGAGCAGCCGACTCTTGGTTTCGGCTCAGGTCATGATCTCAAGGTCATGGGATCGAGGCCTGCATCGGGCTCCGCGCTCAGCGGGGAGTCTGCTTGAGATTCTCTCTCCCTCTGCCCCTCCCCCTGCTTGTGCAAGTGTGCACTCCCTGTGTCTCAAATAAATAAATAAAATATTTAAAGAAAAAAATAACAGAGAAAGGAGACTCTCAATGGCCTTTAAAATATATAAA